>NC_084503.1:16260057-16275057 GCF_024500385.1 Phyllopteryx taeniolatus | reverse complement strand
CATGTTGACTGCATCATCCGCATATCTGTTCGCTTGGTAGGCAAACTGCAGGGGGTCCAGCAGGGGACCTGTGACACTCTTGAGGTGGTCCAGCACAAGACGTTCAAAGGACTTCATGACCACAGATGTCAAAGTGACAGGCCTGTAGTCATTCAGACCCGAGATTGCAGGTTTCTTGGGGACTGGGATGATGGTGGAGCGTTTGAAACAGGATGGAACTTCGCACATTTCCAGTGATCTGTTGAAGATCTGAGTGAAGACTGGCGCGAGCTGGTCCGCACAGACTTTGAGGCAGGATGGGGACACGTGGTCCGGGCCTGCCGCTTTGTTAATCTTTTGTTGTTTGAAGATGCGTCTCACGTCCTGTTCATGGATGGTTAACGCAGAGGTCAGAGGTGTGATTGTGGTCGCGGGTGCGGCCGGGTTGGTGTGTGGTGTGAAACTGTCCTTTTCAAATCTGCAGTAGAAGGTATTCAAGTCGTTGGCTAGTGTGCTATTGTTCTCAGCTTGGGGGGATCGTCGCTTGTAATTAGTCAGCGATTGGAATGCATGCTAGACTGATTTAGAGTAGTTTGCGCTAAACTGTTTTTCCAACTTTGCTGTATAGATCCTCTTTGCAATGTTAATTTCTTTGGTCAGCTGGTTTCTAGCTCGATTATACAGGGCCCTGTCCCCGCTCTGATATGCGTCCTCCTTAGCTTGGCGAAGCTGCTTAAGTTTAGCAGTGAACCACGGCTTATTGTTGTTGAATGTGCGAAATGATTTTGTTGGTACACAGACCTCTTCACAGAAACTGATATAGGATGTGACAGTGTCCGTATATTCATCCAGGCTGCCAGCTGAATTTTCAAAGACACTCCAGTCTGTGCAGTCTAAGCAGCTTTGAAGTTCCATCTTGGCTTCATTTGTCCACTTTTTGACTGTTTTCACTGTAGGCTTCGCACATTTAAGTTCTTGCCTGTACGTCGGTATTAAGTGAATTAAGCAGTGATCAGACGAGCCCAAGGCTGCACGAGGTATAGCACAGTATGAGTTTTTTACCGTGGTGTAGCAGTGGTCTAAAGTATTATTTTCCCTGGTATATATGTATATATATATATACACACACATATATATATATATATATATATATATATATATATATATATATATATATATATATATACACACACACATATATATATATATATATATATATATATATATATATATATATACACACACACACACATATATATATATATATACACACACACATTAATATATATATATATATATACACACACATTAATATATATATATATATATATATATACACACACACACACACATATATATATATATATATAACCTAACCTCTGCATTCCTATCTTCTGAACGGCTGAGCCAGTCTGTTTGCACAAGATGTTTATCAGTTTATTTTTGAAAGGGGACAATGCAATTTCATAAAACACATGAAGTACACATGGTTAAAAAAGCCAGAAGGCTAGTTTTCATCTGTAGTCCCCTGGGCATGATGTAAAAAAGCAGTAAAATACATCTACAAGACAATATAATACAGGATACATAATCAAACTATACTATTAAGAGAGAATAAAACCATAATTTTTTTGATCATAACAAAAAAACAACATAACATACTTGTCTTTTAGTGTTGGCAGCTATAGGTGTTAACTAGCCACATTTTCAGTTTTTTTGTGAAGGCCTTGTATGTTGTAAGCAGTTTAACCTCCTCAGGTACAAGACAAGACACAGGAGACCTGGGGCCTCATGTACTTGTACAAAGACTTCGTTTCCAACTGAAACATGGCGTACGCTCAAATCCAGAAAACGTCGTACGCACAAAAATATCCAGATGTATGAATCTGTGCATACGCATGAATCCAAGCACATTCCGTTCATACATCCCAATCAAAGTAGAATTGAGCGCACATGTTGGAGTAGCCGACCCCTCCCTGTCCACGCCCACATTTAAATATGCAAATCATATTTAATTGAACCCTGCACCCGAGATTCCGATCTCTGCTTGATCAGAAAATAGGAAAATGAGCAAGGTAATGAAGAAAAATAATTTTTCTGAATGTGAAGTTGCTCAATGAAGTGGAGGTGCGCAAGAAAATCTTCTTTGACACACAGTCCTCCAGCATTAACAACAAGCGAAAGAGGAGTGAATGGGACAGCGCGTGTGGCTGTCAATGCTGTGGGGTCGAACAGCACACACACGCTGAACTAAAAAAGAAGTGGTCAAAGTGGTCAAACATTAAGGTGGATGTGAAGCGGAAAACAAAATGCAGCCCTATGGGGGGCACAAGTCAGTGCAAACTGTAGGCCGGTCCCAAGCCCGGATAAATGCAGAGGGTTGCGTCAGGAAGGGCATCCGGCTTAAAACCTTGCCAAACAAATATGAGCGTTCATCCAAAGAATTCCATACCGGATCGGTCGTGGCCCGGGTTAACAACGTCCGCCACCGGCGCCGTCAACCTGCAGGGCGCTGTTGGAAATTCAGCTACTGTGGGTCGAAGTCGAAGTCAAAGAAGAAGAAGAAGAAGAGGTGGAAAGCGGGTTCTTCGGCAGAAAGAGAAGAGGAAAACACAGAGCCTAGAACTGAATGTGGGGACTTTGAATGTTGGGACTATGACAGGAAAATCTCGGGAGTTGGTTGACATGATGATTAGGAGAAAGGTTGATATATTGTGTGTCCAGGAGACCAGGTGGAAAGGCAGTAAGGCTAGAAGTTTAGGGGGAGGGTTTAAATTATTTTACCATGGTGTAGATGGGAAGAGAAATGGAGTCGGGGTTATTTTAAAAGAAGAGTTGGCTAAGAATGTCTTGGAGGTGAAAAGAGTATCAGATCGAGTGATGAGGCTGAAATTTGAAATTGAGGGTGTTATGTGTAATGTGATTAGTGGCTATGCCCCACAGGTAGGATGTGACCTAGAGGTGAAAGAGAAATTCTGGAAGGAGCTATATGATGTAGTTCTGAGCATCCCAGACAGAGAGAGAGTCGTAATTGGTGCAGATTGTAATGGACATGTTGGTGAAGGTAATAAGGGTGATGAAGAAGTGATGGGTAAGTACGGTATCCAGGAAAGGAACTTGGAGGGACAGATGGTGGTAGACTTTGCAACAAGGATGCAAATGGCTGTAGTGAACACTTTTTTCCAGAAGAGGCACGAACATAGGGTGACCTACAAGAGCGGAGGTAGAAGCACACAGGTGGATTACATCGTGTGCAGACGATGTAATCTGAAGGAGGTTACCAACTGTAAGGTAGTGGTAGGGGAGAGTGTGGCTAGACAGCATAGGATGGTGGTGTGTAAGATGACTCTGGTGGTGGGGAGGAAAATTAGGAAGACAAAGGCAGAGAAGAGAACCATGTGGTGGAAGCTGAGACAGGACGAGTGTTGTGCAGCTTTTCGGGAAGAGGTGATACAAGCTCTCGGTGGACGGGAAGAGCTTCCAGAAGACTGGACCACTGCAGCCAAGGTGATCAGAGAAGCAGGCAGGAGAGTACTTGGTGTATCTTCTGGCAGGAAAGGAGAGAAGGAGACTTGGTGGTGGAACCTCACAGTACAGGAAATCATACAAGGAAAACGGTTAGCTAAGAAGAAGTGGGACACGGAGAGGACCGAGGAGAGGCGAAAGGAATACATTGAGATGCGACACAGGGCAAAGGTAGAGGTGGCAAAGGCAAAACAAGAGGCATATGATGACATGTATGGCAGGTTGGACACTAAAGAAGGAGAAAAGGATCTATACAGGCTGGCCAGACAGAGGGATAGAGATGGGAAGGATGTGCAGCAGGTTAGGGTGATTAAGGATAGAGATGGAAATATGTTGACTGGTGCCAGCAGTGTGCTAGGTAGATGGAAAGAATACTTCGAGGAGTTGATGAATGAGGAAAATGATAGAGAAGGGAGAGTAGAAGAGGCAAGTGTGGTGGACCAGGAAGTGGCAATGATTAGTAAGGGGGAAGTTAGAAAGGCATTAAAGAGAATGAAAAATGGAAAGGCAGTTGGTCCTGATGACATTCCTGTGGAGGTATGGAAGCATCTAGGAGAGGTGGCTGTGGAGTTTTTGACCAGCTTGTTCAATAGAATTCTAGTGCGTGAGAAGATGCCTGAGGAATGGAGGAAAAGTGTACTGGTGCCCATTTTTAAGAACAAAGGTGATGTGCAGAGCTGTGGCAACTATAGAGGAATAAAGTTGATGAGCCACACAATGAAGTTATGGGAAAGAGTAGTGGAGGCTAGACTCAGGACAGAAGTGAGTATTTGCGAGCAACAGTATGGTTTCATGCCTAGAAAGAGTACCACAGATGCATTATTTGCCTTGAGGATGTTGATGGAAAAGTACAGAGAAGGTCAGAAGGAGCTACATTGTGTCTTTGTAGATCTAGAGAAAGCCTATGACAGAGTACCCAGAGAGGAACTGTGGTACTGCATGCGGAAGTCTGGAGTGGCAGAGAAGTATGTTAGAATAATACAGGACATGTACAAGGGCAGCAGAACAGCGGTGAGGTGTGCTGTCGGTGTGACCGAAGAATTTAAGGTGGACGTGGGACTGCATCAGGGATCAGCCCTGAGCCCCTTCCTTTTTGCAGTGGTGATGGATAGGCTGACAGATGAGGTTAGACTGGTATCCCCGTGGACCATGATGTTTGCAGATGACATTGTGATCTGCAGTGAAAGCAGGGAGCAGCTGGAGGAACAGTTAGAAAGATGGAGGCATGCACTGGAAAGAAGAGGAATGAAGATTAGCCGAAGTAAAACAGAATATATGTGCATGAATGAGAGGGGTGGTGGGGGAAGAATGAGGCTACAGGGAGAAGAGATGGCAAGGGTAGAGGACTTTAAATACTTGGGGTCAACCGTCCAGAGCAATGGTGAGTGTGGTCAGGAAGTGAAGAAACGGGTCCAAGCAGGTTGGAACGGGTGGAGGAAGGTGTCAGGTGTGTTATGTGACAGAAGAGTCTCTGCTAGCATGAAGGGCAAAGTTTATAAAACAGTGGTGAGGCCAGCCATGATGTATGGATTAGAGACAGTGGCACTGAAGAGAAAACAGGAAGCAGAGCTGGAGGTGGCGGAAATGAAGATGTTGAGGTTCGTTCTCGGAGTGACCAGGTTGGATAAAATTAGAAATGAGCTCATCAGAGGGACAGCCAAGGTTCGATGTTTTGGAGACAAAGTTAGAGAGAGCAGACTTCAATGGTTTGGACACGTCCAGAGGAGAGAGAGTGAGTATATTGGTAGAAGGATGATGAGGATGGAGCTGCCAGGCAAGAGAGCTAGAGGAAGACCAAAGAGAAGGTTGATGGATGTCGTGAGGGAAGACATGATGGCAGTTGGTGTTCGAGAGGAGGATGCAGGAGATAGGCTCTCATGGAAAAGGATGACGCGCTGTGGCGACCCCTAACGGGACAAGCCGAAAGGAAAAGAAGAAGAAGTGAAGCGGAAAACAACTGCCCACCGCCAAAGTGTGGCCAAAACACCCAGTTCGAGGACAGCGGTGACACTGCTCTCTCAGGGGTGGTGGGAGCACATGTGGCTTCCTCGGATTACCCCACAAAGTTAATACCATGTATTTTATAACTCACAACTAATACAGTAACCTACACTCAGCCCTATGAGATAAAGGTTCATGCGTAAATGTTGTATGTATGGTATTTGTAATGTTTTTAATTGAAGCACATCAGCATATCAAAGAGGATATAAATTTTTTTTACTCCTGTTTGATTACTCAATTTATTATTTTAATACACGGGAGAGGACACACACTGTTAAAATTAAATGTTTTTCAGGAAAAGAGGGGTAAATTATGTCATTTTAAAATTTTAATCATGTGCAAACGATGTACATGTTCAAATTAAGTAAATTCAAAGAACTCTTTATCAGTGCAGTCGCAGCCACGCGCTACATGTTCGGGGGATTCGTCCACAGTCCCTGGCATCACTGGTGTCACAGACGCGAAGGATTTGTCCACCATTCCTGGCGTCTCCTCCGGCATACCCAGCGTCTCTGACGCAATTACGCTTCAACAACTGGCTGCTTCTGCACCCGTGCAGACTGAAAAAAAAAAAAAAAAGTCTTTTGATTTTAATTCATTTGAACATGTACATCATTTGCACATGATTAAAATGTGTTAAAATTACATTTACCCTTCTCCTAAAGAAATGTCATTTTAACACATTTTATTCATGTGCAAACAATGTACACGTTCAAATTAAGTAAATTCAAAGGACTCTTTTTTTCAGTGCATGTGCTGGAGTCACAAGAATCGATTGTGAGGGCAATGGGCGGCATCAATGATAACCTTAATCAATTAATAGGTGTCCTCACAAATATCAGTGATTCATTAAACACACTGTTTAACAAATGAATTGAGTCTTTGCCTCTATTACATTGTTGAAATCAAATGTTGCCAGGCATTAATTGTTCATCAGTGCTAAATGTTCATGTGTCTCTGGTGGGCAGATTTATCACAGTTTCCCAGCATCACCTCGTAGTGTCGCCAAAGCACCAACAGTTGCAGAAACTTGCGTACGTCAGCCATGAAGATGGCATGAGGCACTGCACATTTCCACGGTCATTTCACTCTTGATTAGGCTTCACACGATCTGGATTTTTGGGGCCGATCACCGATCAGATCACAAGATGGAGCAATGTGTCCATTTACATGACTTGTTCATTTATTGTATATACTTGTGTACTTTATGACTTGTTCATTTATTGCATATACTTGTGTACTGTATACCGAGTACTGTATCCATCCATCCATCCATCCATTTTCTGTACCGCTTCTCCTCACTAGGGTCGCGGGTGCGCTTGAGCCTATCCCAGTTCAAAATTATTCTCTAGCATTTTAGACAAAAGTTAAAACATCAATGACCTCCAGGGGACATTCAGGGATGGCCACTGACATAAATTTAGGTCAGATTAACATTACAGAAATAATGAGTGCTAACTTACTGTAATTAAATTACTTTATTGCAATTAAATTGCGTTAGTAAATACTGTTAATTACATGCTTATTCTAACTTTCTCACTCTCGAAGCTACATGGATGGGTGTTGTCCAGAGTTGGCGTACGTTTGGCTTTTCCTTTTTTTTCCCCCCCACGCTGCGTTGCTTGAACACGGTATGCTCCTCTTTGTGTACATTCTTCAGGTGCCCAAGAAAATTTGTGTTGAAGCATTTAGATGACGTTTCCCACAACGTACTTAAGTTGTGCACGGACTTCAAATAACTTGCGTGTTGTTTGTCTGAGACACAGCAAAATAATCCCACACCGATGACCTGTTTTTTAACCGACAAGATTTAAAAAAACTTTATTGACCGTCAGATAGTTACAGTACTGCACCACAAGACACGTGACAAGGCTAAAAATAAACTAGCTTTTGAATTCATACGCAATGGCGACACAGAGTTAAATGTCTTGTGCGGAGCCGATCGATGACATCATTGATCGGATTGGCGAATTATGACATGTAAACCGATCATCCAATAAGTATAAAATGCGAATTATCGGCAGATACCGATCACACCAATCAGATCGGCATAAAGTCTACTCTTGATACAATTGAACTTTGCCGTGAAAAAGAAGGTACCCCACGTTTTTGTGCATAGGCACCTTTTGTACATGAGGCCCCTGGTTTCCTTATCAGCTGGGACACAAACTAGTCATCAACCCCCCACCCCAGCCATCCTGAAGGACCTTTTTTCCTGCAAACTGATTTAATGACTAAGAATTTGAGAAATCCTTTTTTCAAAATGTGACTGTTTAAGACAGATTGACAACAATGGAATTACTATTCGCGGCCTTTTTCAGGAACTCAAGTACAGCGCAATGAACTATTTTTTTTCCTAATATTAAAAATGCATGCAAGGCACTGCCAGGCCCACTGGGAACATTGCTGTACACGGGCGACACCCGCTGGAGGTTAAGAGTTACAGCAAGCCTAAAATTACTGCCCACAGTTTTCACCGAATTTAAATGTCTGTTTTGATGTTACGAACTTTGCACGAATGCTCTCATTGTATATCATAACACCAGTGTCACTTTTGCCACAGGTCTGCTGGTTAAATCTTTGTCAACCGAATATGTTCGTTTACACCTCAGAACAAACACAGACATGCTACAGAATGGATATTAAGTGTTCTTAGCATAAGGTTGAAACCCTCATTGCATAGATTTACCATGGTGTGTGTGACAAAAGCTGGAAATCAATTAATTTCTCGTTCCACTGGTTTTAAAACCACAAATAATTCAAGGATGAAATGCAATACTCGAGGCGTGGCCTTTCTTCCCGCTCTTTTTCCTTTCGGACTGCCTTTTTCTCCTTGGTACAAACAGGCCAGAGCCTATTCTCTGGGCTTCTTGTTCTCCTGCTTGCCCAGAAGATGCGGGAGGTGCTCCGCAACAGGCTAAGCCCGGCCGAACCTTCCTTGCCGCGCCAACAACTGCTTGCTGCAGAGTTACTCTGCCCGCTGCCCAAGACGACACTCTTGTGTGTGGGTGAAGCACCCCTCAAGGACAAGCCGGCAGTAAGGGTTTGCGGCCAAGTTTTCTCTGAGCATGTAACAAACATGTCACCCGAGCGGTTCGGCCACCCTACCCTTGCTTTTTCTCTGTTTTTATTATTTATTTATTTTTTTTATTTATTTATTTTTTATTTATTTATTTATTTTTTTTAATCCACCTGTTCGGTGCTTCTGGTCATCCATCGGGAAGATCGACCAGCCTCCCTAAATTGTGTTCGACGCAACGTGAGTACAACGTGCTGTTACCAAAGGACAAATTGGTGCATAATTGGGTTATACTAACGGTCACAGAAATTCCCAGCTCTCGCATTGCTCCCCACACATTCTCATTTCACGCTTACATCACAAGTTCAGCCTGCTTTACGAATGTATCTATACCCTTTGTAGTCAAGCCCCTCTGCATTGTTTTCCCCATCGTTTTCCCTTGTAGATTTAATTACATTTTCTATAAAATTCCACTTCCTGTTTTGTCCTTTGTATGTTTGAGTGAAATAGTAAAACCGCTGTAATCGAGAACTATTTTATTTTCATTCATATAGCTAGCCTTTAGATTATGAGACTGACAGAGGTTTTTCGTCACTTTTCCTAAAATTTCCGAATATAAAAAGAGATGTGGTGCCGTTTGAGACAAATATAGTTTGATTGTAACGTTAAACGTACGTCGAACTAAACCGGAAGTATTTCTTTTACAACTTAATTACGTTTTTATCCAACACCAACATACACTACAACTAAATAAAACAAACACATGACGTGTATATGAAACAACAACATAGCTTTTGTCTACTCTGGACCTTTTTTCACCCACTTTCACAAACACAGAAGGTTTTTATGAACTACTAACCGATGGAATAGCTGCACTCTGTGGAGCATGGCGGAGACACAGACTACGGAGGGGAAAGAGTGCCGGCTTCACCAGCTGGCATCTAGCACATCTACGCTCTCTGACGAGACGCTTCTTCTCATAAGGAGAAACAAATACTTAGCACATTCTGAAGCTCTTTGCTTTACTGAAACTTGGCTCAGTGAACGCATCGCTGATGACTCGGTACAATTGTCCAGCTTCCAACTACACCAAGCGAACCGTGTCACAGAACTTTCAGAGACAACAATATGCTTCTACATTGACAACGGTTGCTGTAGCAATGGCATGGTGCTCAACAAACATTGCATCCCAGAATTGGAGTCGCCATTTGTGAAATGCAGGCTGTTCTTATCACCACATGAATTGTCCTCCTTCATACTCGCTGGTGTCTACATTCCATCCATCCATCTTCTACCGCTTATCCGAGGTCGGGTCACGGGGGCAGTAGCTTTAGCAGGGACGCCCAGACTTCCCTTTCCCCAGCCACTTCATCCATCTCTTCCGGAGGGATCCCGAGGCGTTCCCAGGCCAGCCGAAGGATGTAGTCTCTCCAGCATGTCCTGGGTCGTCCCCGGGGTCTCCTCCCGGTGGGACGTGCCAAGAACACCTCACCGGGGAGGCGTCCGGGAGGCATCCGAATCAGATGCTCCAGCCACCTCATCTGGCTCCTCTCAATGTGAAGGAGCAATGGCTCTACTCTGAGATCCTCCCAGATGACCAAGCTTCTCACCCTATCGCTAAGGGAGAACCCGGACACCCTGCGGAGGAAACTCATTTCGGCCGCTTGTATCCGGGATCTCGTTCTTTCGGTCACGACCCACAGCTCGTAACCATAGGAACGTAGATCAACCGGTAAATCAAGAGCTTCGCCTTTCGGATTAGCTCCTTCTTTACCACAACGGATCGATACAAAGTCCGCATCACTGCAGACGCTGCACCGATCCGCCTGTCGATCTCCCGTTCCATTCTTGTAGAGCTGGTCCACTGTTCCACGGCCAGGACGAAAACCACACTGCTCCTCCGGAATCTGGGATTCAACTTCCCGACGGACCCTCCTCTCCAGCACCCCTGAATAGACCTTACCAGGGAGGCTGAGGAGTGTGATCCCCCTGTAGTTGGAACACACCCTCCGGTCCCCCTTCTTAAAAAGGGGGACCACCACCCCAGTCTGCCAATCCAGAGGCACTGTCCCCGATGTCCACGCGATGTTGCAGAGGCGTGTCAACCAGGACAGCCCTACAACATCCAGAGCCTTGAGGAACTCCGGGCGAATCTCATCCACCCCTGGGGCCTTGCCACCGAGGAGCTTTTTAACCACCTCGGCGACTTCAACCCCAGAGATAGGAGAACCCGCCTCAGAGAACCCAGACTCCGCTCCCTCATGGGAAGGCGTGTCGGTGGAATTGAGGAGGTCTTCGAAGTATTCTCCCCACCGGCTCACAACGTCCCGAGTCGAGGTCAGCAGCGCCCCATCCCCACTATACACAGTGTTGATGGTGCACTGCTTCCCCTCCTGAGACGTCAGATGGTGAAACAGAATTTCCTCGAAGCCGTCCGGAAGTCTTTCTCCATGGCCTCACCAAACTCCTCCCATGTTTTTGCTTCAGCGACCACCAAAGGTGTATTCCGCTTGGCCAGCCGGTACCCATCAGCTGCCTCAGGAGTCCCACAGACCAAAAAGACCCGATAGGACTCCTTCTTCAGCTTGACGGCATCCCTCACCATTGGTGTCCACCAACGGGTTCGGGGATTGCCGCCACGACAGGCACCGACCACCTTACGGCCACAGCTCCAGTCGGCCGCCTCAACAATGGAGGCGCGGAACATGGTCCACTCGGACTCGATGTCCCCCGCCTCCCCCGGCACATGAGCAAAGTTCTGTCGGAGGTGGGTGTTGAAACTCCTTCTGACAGGGGATTCTGCCAGACGTTCCCAGCAGACCCTCACAATACGTTTGGGCCTGCCACGTCGGACCAGCATCTTCCCCCACCATCGGAGCCAACTCACCACCAGATGGTGATCAGTTGACAGCTCCGCCCCTCTCTTTACCAGAGTGTCCAAGACATGCGGCCGCAAGTCCGATGACACGACCACAAAGTCGATCATCGAACTGCGACCTAGGGTGTCCTGGTGCCAAGTGCACGTGTGGACACCCTTATGCTTGAACATGGTGTTCGTTATGGACAATCCGTGACGAGCACAGAAGTCCAATAACAGAACACCACTCGGGTTATGATCGGGGGGGGGCCGTTCCTCCCAATCACGCCCTTCCAGGTCTCACTGTCATTGCCCACGTGAGCATTGAAGTCCCCCAGCAGAACGATGGAGTCCCCAGCGGGAGCGCTCTCCAGCACCCCCTCCAAGGACTTCAAAAAGGGTAGGTACTCTGAACTGCCGGGGTGAACCCCAACGTACAGGCGCCGAGCCGAGGAGCAATAAGTATACCCACACCTGCTCGGCGCCTCTCACCGTGGGCAACTCCAGAGTGGAAGAGAGTCCAACTCCTCTCGAGAGGACTGGTACCAGAGCCCAAGCTGTGCGTCGAGGCGAGTCCGACTATATCTAGTCGGAACTTCTCGACCTCACACACCAGCTCGGGTTCCTTCCCTGCCAGAGAGGTGACATTCCACGTCCCTAGAGTCAGCTTCTGTAGCCGGGGATCGGATCGCCAAGGTCCCCGCCTTCGGCCACCGCCCAGCTCGCATTGCACCCGACCCCTATGGCCCCTCCCACAGGTGGTGAGCCCATGGGAAGGGGGACCTACGTTACCCTTTCGGGCTGTGCCAGGCGCTCTCCTTCGAGCCCCAACTCCAGGCCTGGCTCCAGAGGGGGGCCCCGGTGACCCGCGTCCGGGCAAGGGAAACCTGAGTCCATAATTTGTCTTCTTCATACGGGGTCTTTGAGCCGTGCTTTGTCTGGTCCCTCACCTAGGACCTGTTTGCCATGGGTGACCCTGGCAGGGGCATGAAGCCCCAGACAACTTAGCTCCTAGGATCATTGGGACACACAAACCCCTCCACCACGATAAGGTGACGGGTCAAGGAGGGCCTACATTCTACATTCCACCTTAGGTTAACATGAAATGCACGATGCGAGTGCTGGCTGACCAGGTAATTGAACTGGAACAAAAGCACCCAGATTCACCCCTTTTCTTCGTGACCTCAACAGAGCAAAACTGAACCATGAACTTCCTAAATACAAGCTTCACATTGACTGTTCCACCAAGGGGAACAACATTCTAGGCCATGTTAGAGCACAGTGAGTCAGACATATCGCTGTGTTGCCCGTGCAGCTTTGTGTTGCTCTAATCACAGGTATTTATGGTCCATATTTCACCTTCTTCACAGTTCTCTTTATACTTTTTGGTTAAGAAAATCAAACTGGCAGTCATTTTCAATATCAATCGATTTTGGAGCAATTGTTAACAAATAGTATTTGGAACACCCCTTTTTCGTCTCCAACATCAACACGAGCCCCCCCACTCCCCCCCCCCACACACACCCCGCAGCTGACACGCAGATGCTAAGCTGAACAACACCACTAGCCGACTGTGCAGTGCACATTTTACGACGGAGAGTTTTATAAACTTTCACCAGAGAAAACATCGCATCATGAGTAACTTGATACTAGTGAAAGGGGCAGTGCCAACTGTCTATTAGGGCTTCCTCCTACCGTCCCGCTGTCGTCGTGTTCCGTGCTCGGCTGTGACATTATGTCACTGACAACGGGTTTAAGTTGACGTGTGCTTATTTTTTGATTATAGTCTTCCATAACCATTACATTTTTTAACTTGAGCCTCCTAACGTGATTTTACATCGCATAAGCCATCACCCCCTCAGTATGTTTGATACCTTTTGGCGCATCCATTCGACACACCCACAGCGTCTGAGAGCTGAGGGGCAGTCCTTATTATTCAAGTTTTGAAATCTGATTTTTATATACTTAGCGATTTTTCTTTTAGTCATTCAAACTTGGTAGGCTTGTTAACATAACTCTTCTCTGTAGTGTGTCGGATTTACATGCCATTTCTTGGGTCATCTTCGTGCCACTTTAACTGATACTGGTTTTAGGAGTGCATCTATACACTCAATTGATATATAGTCCCTCAGGAAAGTAACAAGTCACCAAATCATACAGAGCAGGTGAAAATCAATTATATTAAATTACTGAACATAAATCGCTCCAAATTATTATGCAAATATTTTTATCAGATTTTCCTAAATAGTTGATACAAATGACAGTTGGCATAATTCTCAAGAAATCAACTGTCAGAATATAATTCAAATGTTTTGGAAAAAACCTCCCAATGACAGTATTTCTCTAAAAAGTAAAAAACAAAATCCACTGTTCAAAATGATTATGCACAACAGAGTTTCAAGACATTTGACAGGTTTTAAAGAACTGAAAATAGTTATCCATTGAATTGGCAGTATTAGGAGGTGATGTTTACTGAAATCAAACGCTATTTCAATTAAAATTGTATAAGTCAAGTTACATTTTGACGTAGGACCGCTTATTTGATAGCAGCTTCACAATTCTTACATACATTAAACTTTTGAGTTTTTGAAGAGTTTCTGTTTGAATTTCTTTGAGATGGTGCATTGTCATGCTTGACGATGATTTTGGTAATTAAAGCACGGTTCTTCTTTTGGTACCATACCATGGAAGAATGTGATCAGAGAGAAACTCCACATACTTTTCACATCTTCAGGGTATTCTGACATCCTGCAAAGAAATTCAAGCACAAAAACTCACATTGCAAATATTGGATTTGGCTGGAATGCCAGGGAGAGAACTTGTCATCCTCCTTAGGGTCCCTGAAGGTTTGAAAATGACTTCTGAAGAATGTAGAGTTTCTGAATGACAACTTTCTTTCATGGTACCAAAAGAAGAACAGTGGTTTAATTGACAAAATCATCTTCAAGCATAACAAATGCAGCATCTCAAATAAATTTAATTAATGGATGCAAGAATTGTGAAGCTGCTATTAAATAAGGTGTCCTATGTAATAATGTAACTTGCCTTATGTTTTTAATTGAATTAGCTTTTGATTTTAGTAAATATGACCTAATGCTCTAAATTCAATAAATGACTGTTTTCAGTTCTTTAAAACCTGTCAATTGTCTTGAAACTGTTGTGCGTAATAATTTGCAACGGTGCAGTTTGTTTTTTGTTTTGTTTTTTCAAAGAAATACTATCATCATTGGGAGATTTGTTCAAAAACATTTGAATTATATTCTGACAGTTGATAACTTGAAAATTATTCCACTTGTCATTTGTATCAACTATTTGGGAAAATAACAGTAACACAGTATATAATTTGGATAATTTTGAACGCAGTGCATACAGTATAAGCGCCTGTATATCGTATATACTTATAGCATATGGCAAAGAGAATTTATTGCTTTGACGATTTCAGAAGTTTGATCCCACATGGATATTCTATATAGCCCACATCATATCCTCCTAAAAGGTTCATTTGGAATTACAAGCATATGGTTTAGTATGTTGAACATCTGTACAAATCTACAGCAGATATTAAATAATTAATCACAGCACAAACTAACACCATTTGCAGTGTGAACTAATATTGCAC
>NC_084503.1:16177557-16252557 GCF_024500385.1 Phyllopteryx taeniolatus | reverse complement strand
TAAATATAAATAATATATTTATAATATATATAATATAAATAAGAAAGTGACTTGCCTATGAGGTGGCTGAAATCCACATCAAGACGTTTACGATAACTGAAGTCTGGATCTGTTCCGGTACGATGCAGAACAATTTGAGATACACACTCCTCAATGATTTTAAAGTACTGAACCCTGAGAGTGACAACAAGAGACATAAGTATGAATGGGGGGGGGGGAAATGACAAAATATAGATTTGGTAATATGCATCCTTATTGATTTAATATATGGGGGAAGTTTATTCAGTATGATGGAATGGCATGTAGATGAATGACCACATATTTGTCTACGTGAATGGTTAAAACGTGTTGAACCGTAGACCACCATTAAGACAAATTAGGATGTAGCAGCAAGAGTATGAGGCCTAGCAAAAATCTGCAGTAATACTTGTGTAACGGACATGCTCTCGCCCGATGGCACTGTGACCCCAAAACTCCAGACCAAGCGGCATCACTATTGCCGCTCCGCCCCGCCGAGGTAGACAACCATGGAGATGCGAGATTCAACTTCGCACACAGACGCAAAGTGAATTAAAAGGCGGGAGCATCAAAGCTGAGACACAGACATCTGGTTTCGCACCAGAACGCTAAATTAATTAAGTTTCACCACCAGCCACCCTGAAGAGGCTCGCCAACAAAGATTTATCATCCCTGCTGTGTTCCGTGACACCTGCCCATCTGGGCTGGGACAATGGACGGGGCACTAGCGACACCCACAGGTGGCTGAAAGCACTGCAAACCTTGATTCACTAATCACAACCTTCACTGAACTTGAATGTCATAATATTTGAAGACGTTTACATGAACGCCACGAGTGACTGTATTTCTGAAAAGGTGAATTTCAAATCTGTTGTCAACTGAACCGGATGAAATGTTTGACCCCACACAACACAAATGCCACATTGCAAATATTAGTTTTCTTAACAATCACATACACTTGAAACATTCGTTACAGGGATTAAAGAGGATGGGAAATGCATAGCGGCACAATGGTCTCGTTATCTTAAATACAATCATTAATATTTTATTCCACTGGGTTTAAACCACCAAATTGTCCTAAAATGGAAAAGTAACATTCAGAGGGTGTCCAGCTTTCCTTTTGGTCCCAGAGGTGGTGGGAAAAGAAGGGGGTGGGGGGGAGTCCCTCGTGGAGTCCTGTGGGGGTTGCTTCGGGAGTATGGGGTACCGAACCACCTGATACGGTCTGTTCGGTCCCTGTACGATCGGAGTCAGAGTTTGGTCCGCATTGCCGGCAGTAAGTCGGACTCGTTTCCGGTGAGGGTTTGACTCCGCCAAGGCTGCCCTTTGTCACCGATTCTGTTCATAACTTTTATGGACAGAATTTCTAGACGCAGCCGAGGCGTAGAGGGGGTCCGGTTTGGTGGCCTCAGAAATGCATCTCTGCTTTTTGCAGATGATGTGGTTTTGTTGGCTTCATCAAGCCGTGATCCACAACTCTCACTGGAGCGGTTCGCAGCCTAGTGTGAAGCGGCTGGGATGAAAATCAGCACCTTCAAATCTGAGATCTTGGTCCTCAGTCGGATAAGGGTGGAGTGCCCTCTCCGGGTCGGGCATGAGATCCTGCCCCAAGTGGAGGAGTTCAAGCATCTTGGGGTCTTGCTCACGAGTGAGGGAAGAATGGTATGGGGAATCGACAGGCGGATCGGTGCAGCGTGCAGTGATGCGGACTTTGTATCGATCCGTTGTAGTAAAGAAGGAGCTAAGCCAAAAGGCGAAGCTCTCAATTTACCGGTCGATCTATGTTCCTACCTTTACCTATGGTCACGAGCTGTGGGTCGTGACCGAAAGAACAAGATCCCGGATACAAGCGGCCAAAATGAGTTTCCTCCGCAGGGTGTCCAGGCTCTCCCTTAGAGATATGGTGAGAAGCTTGGTCATCCGGGAGGGGCTCCTCCGCATTGAGAGGAGCCAGATGAGATGGCTCAGGCATCTGTTTCGGATGCCTCCCGGACGCCTCTCTGGTGAGGTGTTCCAAGCACCCAGTCCCCGGGGTCTCCTACCGGTGGGACGACCCAGGACACACTGGACAGACTACGTCTCTCGGCTTGCCTGGGAACGCCTCGGGATCCCCTCGGAAGAGCTAGAGGAAGTGGCTGGGGAGAGGGAAGCCTGGGCTTCCCTGCTCAGGCTGGTGCCCCCGCGACCTGACCTCGGATAAGCGGAAGACAATGGATGGAAGTACATGTTGATGTACAAATTTAAGATTAAAATAAAATTTGCCTAATTTCTTTGCTTTTTTTGTTCTGGCCTCCAATTTGAGCCAGGCCCATCTCCACCTGCACCTGATGCCTGCTTCAAGCTGTGCCACATGAATAGCATCCTCCTCTTTTAGTACTCTCATTCTGGAAAAGTATTGACTCAAATCATTGTTTCACTTAATTTTTCCACTATTACCAACTTCAAAGGCTCATCCCAAATGCATCCTCCAGGAAAATATTAGGTACAGTATTTTTCTTTTTTTTGTCCATTTCTGAATTTGAAGTTAGTGTTTGTGAAGTACTGTGTTGTGACATAATCCCTAACATCATTCTGTCGCTTAATACATTTAACATTAACATCCGTAAATTAATTTGACAATTCTAGCCGCTTTTCCTAATGAATACAAGATGTACTTGCGGATCAACTCTTGTCGTCGATGTTACGTGTGCTACGCGGTTCCACTGGGACAACAACCAGGGCCACGACCCGCAGCACCTCAACACGAAAATACAAAAGACCAGTGCAACAAATACGACACTAGCTGATCTGATGAGCAAAAATGTTGCTTAAACGTAAGAGTAGCCAATAGAGGATGTCCGCTCCAGAGGTGGGTAGAGTAGCCAAACATTGTACTCAAGTTATTGAGTATAAAGTTATTTGACAATAATGTGACTCGAGTAAAAGTAAAAAGTAGTCCTCCCAAAAATTACTTGAGTAAGCGTAAAAAGTACACAGTGAAATAATTACTCAAGTACTGAGTAAATAGTAACTTCAGATTTTTTTAACCACAGCATGCACAACAAAAAAAATACAAAATAAAATGTGCATTTGCAAATTCTGATGTTGCTGTGTGTGTGTGTGTGCGCAGTCAAAACTACAACTTCTGCAATTTACTGCTGTGTTTTCTCAAGTTAGAAGTGGGCTGAAATATATACATTTGGGCAGAGAGTGCCAGACAAATACTAAAATACATGAAACCTGTTGTTTTTGTTTGTCTAAATGTAAATGCCTTTATGGTAACGACGACCTCCCTAACATGGTGGCCACGCAGGCACGACGATCAGCCGGGCTGGCTTATAAGTGTTAATACCTATGCCCAGGAAGCCCAATAGAAGGTGTCGTGTGAAGTCATGTGACTTTCTTGTGTCGTTTGATTGGTGAACTAGACATCACTAATTAACTAGACATCACAGATTAATTGGAGACTCTAAATTGCCCGTAGGTGTGAATGTGAGTGCGAATGGTTGTTTGTTTGTATGTGCCCTGCGATTGGCTGGCAACCAGTTCAGGGTGTACCCCGCCTCCTGCCCGATGATAGCTGGGATAGGCTCCAGCACGCCCGCGACCCTAGTGAGGAGAAGCGGCTCAGAAAATGGATGGATGGATGGCGCAAACAGCACCCAATGCGGCAGTCGAAGTCTCGCGCACGAAATAGTTGATAAGCAAAAATTGGTATAAGTAGAGAGCGGCATTTAGATCATTGTTATGGAGTAAAAGTACCGTTACTTCTTCACAGGAGACGGCGAAAGTGTTTTTTCTGGTCTCGTCAACTCCTGTGACTCATCCAAAGCAGGTCCCGAGCCCACAGGCGTAACCTCAGGATAATGCGCTCGCATACTAGTCCGCCGCGGAGTAATATTCTCAATTGCATTTGTGTGTGGATTGTGGATGTGTGGAATGGATCTCGATGCCAGTGTTCAAGGAGTACGAAACAGCCTACGATGACAGCGACGGCGACGGATCAACTCTCAAACAGATGTGGGTGATCCAACCAAACGAAAGACTTGAAAAGTACCATAAAAGAAGATGCGGAGATACTCTTGAGCCATGGTAGTGTAGCATATATTTGGCAAATAAAAATGAAATTAATTTTGGGGAAAATAATAAGCCGGAAGCGACGCTTGGGTTACGTCCGGTTTACCGCAATTTTAATTGTTAAAATCAAACTAATTTTACCTATTAAAGGGGAACCACCTCACTTTTTATTGGACTTTACGCCGATCTGATCGCTGTTATCGGTATCGGCCGATAATTAGCATTTTATGCTGATCGAGTGATCGGCTTTCATGTCATAAGTCCCTGATCCGATCAATGACGTCATCGATCAGCTCCGCATAAGACATTTAACTCCGGGTCTTCGTTGCGTATGAATCCAAAAGCTAGTTTATTTTTAGCCTAGTCACCTGTCTTGTTGCGCAGTACTGTAACTATCTGACGGGCAATAAAGTTTTTTTAATCTTGTCGGTGAAAAAACACTACATCGGTGTGGGACTATTTTGCAGTGTCTCAGACAAACACCACGTAAGTTATTTGCAGTCTGTGCACAACTGAAGTACGTCATTGGGAAAGTCATCTAAATGCTTCAACACAACAAATTTGATCGAGCACCTGAAGAATGTACACGAGGAGCATGCCGCGTTCAAGCAACGCAGCGTGGGGGAAGAGAAAAAAATATATATAATAAAAATAATTAAAAAAAAAAGTAAAACTGACTCGAACTCTGGACAATACCTGTCCATATAGCCAGGACAGTGAGAAAGTTACAGTAAGCATGTCATTAACAGTATTTATTAAAGTAATTTAATTGCAGTAAGTTAGCACCCATTATTTCTGTCATGTAATGTTGATTTGACCTAAACTTATGTCAGTGGCCAATCCTTGAATGCCCCCAAGAGGTCATTGGTGTTTTAACTTTTGTCTAGAATGCCAGAGAATAATTTGAGCTGGGACGGGCTCCAGCACGCCCGCAACCCTTGTGAGGATAAGCTGTAAAGAAAATGGATGGATGGATGGATACAGTACTCAGTATACAGTACACAAGTATATCCAATAAGTGAACAAGTCATATGAATAAACATATTGCTCCATCTTGTGATCGAATCGGTTATCGTTTTTTTTTTTTTTAAACTTGATCGGCGATCAGCCCCAAAAATCCTGATCGTGTAAAGCCTACTTTTTATGTGGATAAAATTTAGGGAAAGTGACGAGAAACCTTTTTATCAGTCTCTTAATCTGAAGGTTGCTATACTATGAAATTTTGAGTTCGAGATGAGGCTTACTTCAACTCACAACACACACAAAATACAACCGGGTGGAATTTTATAGTATATTTAATGACATCTACAAGGGACCTGGAGGGAAACACACAAAGGGTCTAACTAAAGAAAGAAAATAACACTAATAATGG
Organism: Phyllopteryx taeniolatus; assembly: GCF_024500385.1. Lineage (NCBI taxonomy): Eukaryota > Metazoa > Chordata > Actinopteri > Syngnathiformes > Syngnathidae > Phyllopteryx > Phyllopteryx taeniolatus. Next base: position 16,247,111 of record NC_084503.1, on the reverse strand, counting down.
TAAAAAGAAGGAAAATCCGCGTACGAAAAGGGAAATAGAACATCGTGTGTTGGACTAAAGTTGGAAACGTGCGTTTACTGCATCCAATGCGGACAGGGGGGAGAGAGAGAAAGAGAGAGAGAGAGAAAGCAAGAGAGACAGAGAGAGCGCGCGCGAGAGGGAGGACAAAGTTGTCTGAAGCTAGTAATTTCCCTGAAATTATTAGGCACGAATGTTGTAGTCTGGCAAAAGTCTACTCACAACCATAGGCTTAAGCTGGTGGGTGGTAGTCTCTCTCTGGCTCGGGAAGCAAGGCGACAGATTTGGTTGCAGAAGAAAAATATGTAGAAAAATAAAGCAATATAAAACAGACGGAAGAAAAAAACATTTTTGCATCACGCCTTCTTGGGAGAGTATGAACTTCTCTCTTCCTGCGTTTTTTTTTTTTTTAGTGGCTCGCTGGCAATTTCAGAGCGATCATGTTTGGCTGGAAGCTTACCTGGTACCTTTGTAGTAGCTGCTCTGATCGGCAAGCGGTGGCCCACAGAGAGACTGGGAAGCCGGGTCTCTCTCTATACCCAAGGCCCGCAATTGTCGAGCCGTGCCCAAACAAAGAAAGGACAGGGGTGGCCAAAGGCCAGCTCGGCTGGCGCGCTGCCAGCAAGTCAAGAGGCGAGAGAAAAAACACGAGAGCGAGAGAAGGTGTGAGTTAAGAGTTAAATACCCCAGTGGCGGGGCATGGGCAAGAGGGATTGCCGACTTGGAGAAGACCACACCCATCATCTTGAATCTCGTCTACAAATTTGATAAAATGGGTTTAAACTAATATATTAATATAAAATAACTTCAACTTGGTACTCTATTTACTCAGAGGTCAAGCATATCGGACTGACTGTTTATACTATAGTTTTGGCAAATCAACTGCTTATGATTCAAATCACATTTCATGCTGTTTGGAGTCACATAAAGACAAACAATCCTCAAAATCTCACAGTTGCTGAGAAAAATTTAAAAGAGCTTAAAGTTGACACACTGGCACAGACAAGAAATACATTTGGAATATTTCTTCAGGGTTCATGAAATATTAAAACAGACTTTTATCCTTGGTTAAACATCAATTGAGAGTTCACAGGTCGACTTTGCAGTTCCTCTCGACGCCTGCGGGTGTCGCCTTGTCTCAGCAATTGTTCCTATTCCAAGACAGGTCTGGTGGAACACCTGGCGTTAGATGCTTAGGAGTTCAGACTTCGAGGGTAGATGTTAATTAGTTTAGGGCCCACGAGACGTCTCCTTAGAGGCAGCCTCACAGCAAGGCCGCTTGGAAGAATGCAGTTTATCAAGGTGTGGGGAGCCACTGTGTCACCTCAGTTTGCAGGGCGCATGTCCGCTACAGTAGATAGATTGCTATCAGAGACAACATTCCGTCTGTTGATGCCATTCAGAGCCTTTCAGGCAGACATGGGCAGTGTAAGGCCTGCGGGCCACATCTGGCCCATCCACAGACAATGACCACGTCACAAAAGGTTGTCATTAATTTAAAATAAATCAAAAGTAGGTCATACTGTTTCCCATTGGTAGGATGTCATCACTAATTATGTGGTTGACACAGCTTAATATCACCATACCGTCGACACATCCTGCTCGAGCCTGACCGATAAATCAGTAAATCAGATAAACAACCCCTTTTCGGCTGGGCATAAAGGCCGGTGCCCTCTTTGTTGCATGCTCGTTCGACCAACTTGCCGAAGACTGGCTCAGCCAGGAAGCCCCACCTCTCACCTCAGGGTGGCGAGGACACATCGGACCCTTCCCCGACGCAGGGTATCCTGCCAGCGCTCCGAGCTACCCTTTTGTGTGCCTAGGCAAACTCAGCTGGGAAGGAAGTGGGCAGCGCACGTCCGCTCCGAACGTCTTGCAAACAGCGAAACCCGGGCTCTGGCCGCCCTGCCTGGGGCCTCTTTTTCCTGCTCTTCTTTTTTTCCACCTCCTTTTTCCGCCAAAACCACCTGTTCCCCGTGCAGACCGGACCGGCCAAACATTCGGGATATCAACGAGCCCGCCTAAATTGTGTTCCACACAAGTCCAACTTGCCATCTACTAAAGTACAGATTAGTGCATATTTGGGTTTAAATTAACGAGAATAGGAACCCCCAGCTATATGCATTGTCACTACAGCTCATTCCACACTCACGTCACAAATCAGTCTCCTTTGCCAATGTTTGTCTGTCCTTTGTGTTTTTTTTCCTGCATTGTTCCCTTGTAGATTCCCCTGTTAGATATGATTAAATTTTCTATAAAAATTCACTACCTGTATCGTTTGTGTGTGTTTCTAGGTTCGACAACAGACCTCTGGTTATCGAGAACTCTTATCTAATTCCTGTAGCAACCTTCAGATTATGAGACAGAGGTTTTTCGTCACTTTGTCCTGACGTTTTATACATCTAAAAAGAGACGTGGTGCCCCTTTTCGAGATAAAATAATTAGATTTTAACGCTGAAACTCAAAATCACACTAAACCGGAAGTACCGCAGGCATCGCTTCAGGCTTATTCATGTCCCCTAAATTAATTACTTTTTAACCAAACCAATATACGCTACATTAATGTTAGTATAGCAGACCATCCATTTTACGTACGGCCTATCCTCATTAGGGTCGCGGGCGTGCTGGAGCCTACCCAGCTATCTTCATGCGAGAGGCAGGGTACATCCTGAACTGGTCGCCAGCCAATCCTGGCAGTACAGCAGACAAAGAAAAAGATCCTGCAGAAGTTCAGACGGAACTTCATAGTGCAAAAGTTTAACGTCACTTAATGTCACAAAACTGTGAACAATCATCAACAAAATGTATGTGGACATCTGTACTCATGCCCACTTCAACCTCTGAAAATAAAACGATTGTCCTCACGTTTTGAATTTCATGGACATTAGCGTTTTCCTCATTAAACGGCAAACAGTGAGCGCCTATGGAGAGGAAAACATCCATAAAATCTAAAATATTGGGTATTCATTCTAATGTTTTCAGAGGTTGAAGTATAAGAGGTTGAATAAGGAGAGATGTCCATTTACATTTTGGTGATAATTGGTTGTGTTGTGAGTGAGCGTTTCCTCTATCGTGAGCGCATGTGGAGAGGAAAAGGCTTTACGGCCATAAAAATCCAAAATATTGGAGATTTCATTCTGATATTTTTAGAGGTTGAAGTGGGCATAAGGAGAGATGTCCACAAAAATTTTGCTGACAATTGCTTGCTGTTTTGTGACATTAAGTGACAAACCTTTTCTCTATAGTGAGCGCATATGGAGAAGGAAAATATTCGGGATTTTGTTCTGATAGTTTCAGAGGTTGAAGTGGGCATAAGGAAATATGTCCTTATATATTTTGGTGACGAGTGGTCGCAGTTTACACACGTTATACTTTTTTTTTTTTTTTTACATTGTTTAGACTGTCCTGACAAGGGGAAGCAAACCTTCGATTAAAAAAAAAAAAAATGAATTACATCAGCGCATGCACACAGCAGAATATTTGAAAAACCTCATAAAATACAGCTCTTACGGCATGTTTTGAGCATATGGATATAAGCAATATTGATGGTGCACATTATACATAGGTAGAAGAGTTTTCCTGATGCTTGGGCTTGATTTTTAGATTCTTCATGAGAAATTATGGACTGCAACTGTGAATTCACATGTCCATTATCATCTAATTTAAGATCATTATAAAGCGTTTTAAAGGTCCCATATTTTACCAAACCAACTTTTTCAAGTATTTGGGATGTTAGATTAGCTCTATGGTGACTTAGTAAACATGTGAAATATGAATTAAAATCATCAACACATTTCTGAATTAATGACATTTTTCTGCCAAGAGGCCTGAAATTTCTCAAGCTTATCTGCTTCACTAGTGAAGAACTCCACCTACCTCTCCGCCCCTGTAAACATAACACGTGCTCTCACAAGTAATGAGGGTTGGGTCTTCTACACAGAGGCAACCAATCAGTGGAAAGGGGGTTACCTTAGCCAAATATGGACAAAGCGGATAGTATGACAAAACCAAGATGTTTTTTAAAGGAAATTGACACTTTTATACTAAATCCATGTTGGAGATTCACTCTATGGAGGTCTAAATAGCCAAAATATAAGACCTTTAAAGTTGTGTATATTACATTTATCAGATAAGCATTTATGCAACTGTTAATACCCATGTCTAACAGTATCTAATATAAGATGCTCACAGTTTACAATCTTTATGTTGACAGTGTTCTCACTTAAAGTTCCTTGTTTTGATTCAGTCGTGTCATGCTTCTTTGCCTTGGCTCATATTTTGGGTATTATAATAATTTGCGTTCATGTACAGTATATATCATGTGTATATCAATGTTGTTATTTCATATATCTGCTAATATATTGGTTATGGGCCAATACATCGGATATCGGCCGATATATCGGATATATATATTTGGTTTTAGTGCCCAATATTGGTATCGGCCCCAAAAATCCCATATCGGTTGAGTTCTACACCCTGCAATAGAATCACAAGCCAGATCAGGGTTTACTGGTCCCAAACGTAATGTAGCTAGCTGAATTAAATTGTACTGCTGTACTTTTTTAAGGGACAAGAAACAGACAGCACACTAATAGTGTTATAAATCTTTTTAAAATATTCCATGACCTGCGTATGTATTAGGTATTGACAGACCTGACCAAGTAGTCGTTGCGAATGAGGACCAAGTGCTGCAATATAGAGATGAAATAGTTTTCTGCACTGCTGTCCTTCACCATATTCAGCAAAATACTGAACACGTCCCCCGCATCAGTAAAGCGAGTCAAGGCAAAGACTTGCTGAGAAATGTAAGCAATTCTTTGTAACCACAAAAAAGCCAAATGTACTTTTCAGTGAATACCCCAGGAAACATTGAATTACTTAATTAATTAATTAATGAGTGTTACCTGCTATCTATTCATAAATATCTGACATTCAGAAGGTAACAGGGGTATTTTCATTTTAGATAGAATACACTAACAGGGTACAGTCACTTAATTAGGTAAATAGTAGAAAGGATATTCCAGCTCGCTTTTGATGTCTTCCAGCCTATGAGAGAACTCCATCATGTCCTCTTCTTTGTGTTCCTCAAACACCTTGAGCTGAATGTCAAGGGCCTCATTCCTCACAGATGACAGTTGCTACATTTAAAATAAAGAACATTCAGTAAAGTTGCAAGGAGATAAAAGTATTCAGATTAAGAAGCAATATAAGCGTTACGATTTACGTTAATACGTGGATACAGTTCTATTGTCTGTCTATAATTTGGGGGGGGGGGGGGGGTGTACTTACCGGTAAAATGGCTTTAAGGCCACAACGAATAAATTCATTTCTGATGTGCAGCCTCAAGTCGAGCTCATCAGGTGATGTCACAAGCGCATTGATGAACTGCATGCATGCCACCTGCAATATCAAATGTAAAGAAGATGCAGGTTTGAGTCAGTCCTGTGAATGTAAGAAATAAAACTGAATCCTTCTTTCAGAAGGTGATGAGCATGCAAACACGCATGGTAAATGAGCTACACACCAAAGAAGCAAAGAAACATTACTAAGGCATGTCTATTTTCTCCAGTCTCCAACTAGGGAGGGTTGACTTTAATATTGATGCAACAACTGTAGACCCATACCAACAGTCAATCGCAGGGAAAATTTGATAAATAGAAGCATTTTTTTTCCTCTGCCCACCAAGTTCAGTTCTGGGACTACTGCTAAATCCTGCAGCTGGGAGACAGGGAGTGACAGGAAAATTAATTATTGACCACTCAAGCACTCTACTCATGTATGAAAAATAGCATAATCCTTAAGTCCAGAAAGGAAGCACAAAAAAATATTTTACATTTACAATATATTTATTAATTATTTATTGTTGATAATTCCCTTTGATGTTATAATAAAGGCAGACAGGCAAACATCTGGAGTAGATCATTACCACCTCAAAAAATACAGTAGCTTTCCAAGTACCACCATCATAACCAACATTAAAATACATTAGTATAGTTCTTCAAAAACGAGGCAGTTTTTATACCTAAAATGTATATTTAAAAAATTATAAAAATGTAACTTAAATAAATGTTTGAAAACAAAAATTTCTTAAATATTTCATACAAATGCGCACGCACACGAACACGCACAGAGGCGCACGCACACATCAATTAAGTGCAACTTTCTGTACTTAGTAAGGTATAATACTATTTTGCTGACTTTTTTTTTTTTTTACTTGATGCTGCTATAACCGGTGAATTTCCCCACTGAGGAATGAATAAAATCTTCTTTACGCATTATAACTGATGTCACAAAAATGTTTTGACTATTTTTGGTACCATACAAAATAAATCTCCCCCACACCCCACCCCAAAAAAATCACAGAGTTTAAAAAAACGATAATCGATCACAGATCCGATCACAAGTTGGATCAATGTGTCCATTTCAATGACTTGTTCATTTACGGTATACAGCGGGAACAGAAAGTTTTCAGACGCCCTTAAATTTTTCACTCTTTGTTATATTGCAGCCATTTATTAAAATCATTTAAGTTCCTCATTAATGTACAGATAGCACCCCATATTGAGAGAAAAAAATTTATTGTTGACATTTTTGCTGATTTATAAAAAAGTAAAACTGAAATATCACACACCCATAAGTATTCAGACCCTTTGCCGTGACACTCATATTTAATTCTGTGCTGTCCATTTCTTCTGATCATCCTTGAGATGGTTCTACGCCTTCATTGGAGTCCAGCTGTGTTTGATTATTCTGATTGGACTTGATTAGTAAAGCCACACACCTGTCTATATAAGACCTTACAGCTCACGGTGCATGTCACAGCAAATGAGAATCATGTGAGACGCATCTTCAAACAACAAAAGATTAACAAAGCGGCAGGCCCGGACCACGTGTCTCCATCCTGCCTCAAAGTCTGCGCGGACCAGCTCGCGCCAGTCTTCACTCAGATCTTCAACAGATCACTGGAAATGTGCGAAGTTCCATCCTGCTTCAAACGCTCCACCATCATCCCAGTCCCCAAGAAACCTGCAATCTCGGGTCTGAATGACTACAGGCCTGTCGCTTTGACATCTGTGGTCATGAAGTCCTTTGAACGTCTTGTGCTGGACCACCTCAAGAGTGTCACAGGTCCCCTGCTGGACCCCCTGCAGTTTGCCTACCAAGCGAACAGATCTGCGGATGATGCAGTCAACATGGGACTGCACTTCATCCTAGAACACCTCGACAGTGCAGGGACCTACGCGAGGATCCTGTTCGTGGACTTCAGCTCAGCGTTCAACACCATCATCCCTGAACTCCTTTCATCCAAGCTTCTCCAGCTCAGCGTCTCACCTGCCATCTGCCAGTGGATTACCAGCTTTCTGACGGGCAGGACACAGCAGGTCAGGCTGGGGGAGGCCACCTCATCCACACGCAGCATCAGCACTGGGGCGCCCCAAGGTTGTGTCCTCTCTCCGCTGCTCTTCTCTCTCTACACGAACGACTGCACCTCAGCGAACCCGACTGTCAAACTCCTGAAGTTTGCAGATGACACCACTGTCATCGGCCTCATCAAGGACGGTGACGAGTCTGCATATCGACAGGAAGCGGAGCGGCTGGAGCTGTGGTGCGGCCGACACAACCTGGAGCTGAACACGCTCAAGACTGTAGAGATGATCGTGGACTTCAGGAGGCATCCTTCGCCACAGCTGCCCCTCACGCTGTCCAGCTGCCTTGTGTCAACCGTCGAGACCTTCAAGTTCCTGGGAATTACAATCTCCCAGGACCTGAAGTGGGCGACCAACATCAACTCCGTCCTCAAAAAGGCCCAGCAGAGGATGTACTTCCTGCGGCTTCTGAGAAAGCATGGCCTGCCACCGGAGCTGCTGAGACAGTTCTACACAGCGGTCATCGAATCAGTCCTGTGTTCTTCCATCACAGTCTGGTTTGGTGCTGCTACAAAAAAGGACAAACTCCGACTGCAACGGACAATCAAAACTGCTGAAAGGATTGTCGGTACCCCCCTACCCACCCTTGAGGACTTGCACGCTGCCAGAACTAAGACAAGGGCGTGCAAAATCCTCTCGGACCCTCCCCACCCTGGTCACCAGCTCTTCCAGCTCCTTCCCTCAGGTAGGCGCTACCGATCAATGCAAACTAGAACTAGTAGACATTCCAACAGCTTCTTCCCTCTTGCAATCAACTTCTTGAACAGCTAACTTACAATTCCATTACAACAAGCTGGCAATTTTTTGACTTGAGTTCGTTGTCACATTTCTGTATTATGTATTACTCGTGCACTCACTGTAGTTGTCTCGCTGTGCTGCACTATTTGCATATAGTGGCCACTCATGCCAGAGTAGTATCTGCTCCATTTGCACACTGATTGAGGAGTATCTGTAACATTTGCACAACCATTGTCCCAGATTATCGCAGTACTCGTCACTTTAAACCGCATACACTCCTTGAAGTCTCAGTGCCCTTTGCACAATGGTCATTGCACCGGACTATTGGGATATTAGCCATTCGAACTGAGGACTCTGCATCTTTTTGCACAATTGTTGTTTGTTGTTGTTTTCTGTTAATGTCTTTATGTCTCCAAAGTGTTCTGTAAATTGACTGTCTGTTGTACTAGAGCGGCTCCAACTACCGGAGACAAATTCCTTGTGTGTTTTGGACATACTTGGCAAATAAAGATGATTCTGATTCTGATTCTGATGAGGTCAAAGGAACTGCCTAAAGAGCTTAGAGACAGAATTGTGGCTCGGCACAGATCTGGCCAGGGTTACAAAAGAAATTCTGCTGCACTTAAGGTTCCTAAGAGCACAGTGGCCTCCATAATCCTTAAATGGAAGACTGATTTCAGAACCCTTCCGAAAGCTGGCCATCCGGCCAAACTGAGCAATCCGGGGAGAAGAGCCTTGGTGAGAGAGGTAAAGAAGAACCCAAAGATCACTGTGGCGGAGCTCCAGCAATGCAGTCGGGAGATGGGAGCAAGTTCTAGAAAGGCAACCATCACTACAGCCCTCCACCAGTCGGGCTTTATGGCAGTGGCCCGACGGCAGCATCTCCTCAGTGCAAGACACATGAAAGCGTTTGCTAAAAAACACCTGAAGGACTCCAAGATGGTGAGAAATAAGATTCTTTGGTCTGATGAGACCAAGATAGAAATTGTTGGCCTTAATTCTAAGTGTATGTGTGGAGAAAACCAGGCACTGTCCAATACAGTCCCAACAGTGAAGCATGGTGGTGGCAGCATCATGCTGTTGGTGTGTTTTTCAGCTGCAGGGACAGGGAGACTGGTTGCAATCGAAGAAAAGATGAATGCGGCAAAGTACAGGGATATCCTGGACAAAAACCTTCTCCAGAGTGCTCAGAACCTCAGACTGGGCCGAAGATTCACCATCAAAAAAGACAATGACCCTAAGCACACTGCTAAAATACCGAAGGAGTGGCTTCAGAACAACTCCGTGACTGTTTTTGAATGGCCCAGCCAGAGCCCTGACTTAAACCCAATTGAACTTCTCTGGAAAGACCTGAAAATGGGTGACCATCAACATTCATCATCCAATGGGACAGAACTTTTTGAGTTTGAGTTGACAAGCTAAAGCTCAGTGGTTTTATTGCAGTAGTCTGACAGTGTAATCGTGAAAGACGAAATATGTTTTGGAGTCTGATCCAGGCATTGTGTGTTATCTGTCTCAGACGTGTTGTCTGTCTCACACCGGCGACTTTTTTTTCTTTTTAAACTTTCTTGGCGGTCAGATATTTACAGTACTACATCAAAAGACACGCGACAAGGCTAATAATAAACTAGCTTTTGGATTTAAATATACTGTACACGATGGTGACGCAAAGTAAATGTCTTTTGCAGAGCCGATCAATGACGTCATTGATCGGATCGACGAATTATGACAAAGCTGATCAGCATAAAATGCTAATTATCGGCCAATACCGATCAAACTGATCAGATCGGTGTGAAGTCTATGAAAATGTATTGGCCCCCTTCTCAAAATCTTATTTTTGCATCGATTCCCCACTTTAATGTTTAAGATCATCAAACAAATGTAAATATCAGACAAATATAATCCAAGTGAATTTAAAACTCTTTTTAAATGGTGATTTGATTTACAGTATTAAGGGGGGAAAAAAACTATTCAAAGTTAACTGGCCCTGTGTGAAAAAGTAACGGCCCCCTAAACCTAATAGCTGGTTGGGCCATCATCAGCAGCAACAACAGAAATCAAGCGTTTTCTTTAACTGACAATGAGTCTTTTACATCTCTGTGGAGATATTTTGGCCCACTATTCCTTGCAGAATTGTTTGAATTCAACAAAAATTGAGGGTTTTTTAGCATAAACTGCCTTTTTAAGTTCATGCCACTGCATTTCAATTGGATTCAAGTATGGACTATGAGTAGGCCACTCCAAAACCTCCTTGTCTGTTTTTTTTTTTAAGCCATTCAGAAGTTGAGTTGTTGGTGTGTTTTGGATCATTATCCTGCTGCAGAAGTGAACTTTTTTTGTTTGAGGTCACAAACTGATGGCTGAACATTCTTCTTCAGGATTTTCTGTTAAAGAGTAGAATTCAAAGTTCCATCACTTACAGCGAGTTGTCCAGGTCCTGAAGGAACAAGCTGCCTAAGACCATCACACTACCACCACTATGTTTGACTGATGGTATGATGATCTTTTTATGAAATGCTGTGCTACATTTTCACCAGATGTAATGAGACACACCTTCCAAAGAGCTCAACTTTCATCTCATCAGTCCATATAATTTTCTCACAAAAGTCTTGGCAATCATTCAGATGTTTTTTGTTGATGATGTTTGATTGTTTTGCAAAAGTAAGACGAGCCTCTATGTTCTTGTTAGTTCGCAGTGTTTTTCGCCTTGTAAGTATGCCATGGACGCCATTTTTCCCCAGTCTCTTCCTTATTGTTGTGTATGAACACTGACCTTAACTAAGGCAAGGGAGGTCTACAGTTCTTTAGAAGTTGTCCTGAGTTCCTTTGTGGCCTCCTGGATGAGTCATTGCTGTTCCCTTGGGGTAATCTTTGTAGACCGGCAACTCCTGGGAATGTTCAGCACTGTTCCACGTTTTCTCCATGTTAGGATAATGGCTGTCCCCATGTTTCGCTGGAATCCTAAAGCTTTAGAGATGGCTTTGTAACCCTTTCCTGAATGATAGATGTTAGTTTCTGGACTGGTCTGGAATTTTTTTGGATCGTCTCATTTTGTTGTGGGTTTTTTTTAGATCTTTTGTACGACTTGATTTTGTCGGGACAGATTCTGTTTGTGATTTCTTGATTGAACAGGTCTGGAGGTAATCACGCTTGGTTGTGATCAGTGAAAGGGGGTAATTACTTTTTTCACACAGGGCCAGGTAACTTTGAATAGTTTTTTTTTCCTGAATAAATGAAATCATTTAAAAACAGCATTTTAAGGTCACTTGGGTTATATTTGTTTGATGATCTTGAATAAAGTGGGGAAACTATGCAACGGCCTGTAGTTGTACTAAAGTCAGACTCTTTTCCTCTTTGCTTACTTGTAACTGCACCGAGTGATCTCGTAGTCCTTGCACGATGGGATTAAATCTCTCAATGCCTCTCCATTCCCCAGCTGTGGTGATGGCTTCAAGAACCTTCTCCAAACTAAATGAAAAAAAGAAATGCATGAGTGAATATTGGGTTGATGGGATTTGTAAAATGATCATTAGTCACTCTCTGAGAATAACAAGTGGATGGAAATCTTTTTATTTTATTTTATTTTTTTGTCACTGATGTTTGAACTAAAACAAAGAAGACATTGGAACATACATGTTGTCTTCGCCCACAATGCAGATGGCTGACAGCAGCTTCATCACATCAGTCATCATAGCGGATTGTGTGGGATCTATTGCTCTTGATAGTAATGTAAGACTTCTCTCCTCGCCAAGTATTCTATCCAAGCCATACTGCAATAAAAAAGCACATGTATAAACAGCTGTTCCTTCACACAGTAAACTCAACTATTATTTTCAAGACATTTTTTGCATAATTTAAATGAGTTGCGATTACAAATGACGCAGAACTAACTAGCTCATGCAACGGTGTAAGAATACGTCATGCGACAAGGCACGCTCAGTTACTGCAATACCTACTGGTTTTCATTAGATTGTTTTAAATATATGGCCTAGAAGAATTTTGCATACATATCCATCCATTTTCTGTACCGCTTATCCTCACTAGGGTCTCGGGCGTGCTGAAGCCTATACCAGCAGATTCTGGGCGAGAGGCGGGGTATACCCTGAACTGGTCGCCAGCCAAAGGGAGGGCTGGTGCCTTGACATACAAGTTTAATTGGTTCCTTGACCACGCTCATTACTCAAAACATTCATATCTCAAAACATCTTTCTCCAAATGAAAGGAAATGCAATTACGTCATTCCAGCCTTCCCCACAAAAACACAAGTTTTGTGTTTTTAATGAGGAACATAAGACTATAATATCATTCTTTATAAAAATAAAAAAATAAAAATGTAAAGCATTAAGCAGTTTGTGCATGATGATTCAATGCTGTTGTGGAATATTAACATTGTAAGTAAATATGATTTGTTATTCAGTGGTGTTTTTTATAAATTCTTCATAAGTAATCATCTAGTGAGCTGAATAATCAAATATGCTGCCTTCTCATAGGCACCTTTTGGGAAGCAGCAAATACCTCTCTTTCTTACTCAAATAACAAAGGTGAGGAAACAACTGTGTAGCTGAAAGTAGCTGATGAGTAGCCAACAAGTCTATTGCGTGGGCGCAAATTTGGGAAGACCTGCCAACATTGTGGTTTACGGCTGTCAGCTGGAAGCTGACCAAGGACGGCCGTGACATCACTGACGCTCCAGTTCATGGAAGCCCGTGTCACTGACGCCTGCTGGCATGGCCCGATGAACCTATGGCGACCCCAAAAGGGAGATAAAAGCCATAACTACCGCATAGCTTTAGATACTATTAGAAAGTAAACACCTAGTACACCAGACACCATTAAAAACTAACGTGTATATATGGCTGTATTGCATGCTTATACTTGCACTTAAAAAATATCAACAAAGATGCTGAGACACCATTATAAACCAACAATTTGGATAACATATGATATTGACACAATGAGAAACTATGCCATTTTAGGGAAACTTGATCTGGCCAATCAGGACCAAGAGGTGGATTTAGAACAAGGTGGGCGAGTCCTGAAAATGTATATAAGGGAATGTTTCATTATGTTCAAGTAGTTCTTTGCCATCTTGGCGAATTACTCTGTTTGAGGCCTCAAATAAACATTCAGTGATCAGTTCGAGCTTTTTGTCTTTTGGTTTTATTGAAGTCTTAGTCCAAGTTTACTTCTTAAAACTTTGAGTGTTAAATACAAATCCATCAACTGACCACCATCTTCTGAGGGGAGTGGCCCAAGGTGCAGGAGGAGCACAGACAAAGGTCAGACTGCGACTCACCAAAAGGCACCATCCCGATCAAGTGTCGACAAATCGAGACAACACTGTAATCCAATTCGGTGTTCTGCTCCTTCTACTACTACTACTCAATAAACACAATATTGCCAAAAGTATTCGCTCACATGCCTTGGCTCACATGATCTGAAGTGACATCCCCTACTTAATCAATGGGATTTACTATGACATCAGTCCACCATTTACAGCTATAACTGCTTTAATTCTTCTGAAAGGCCAGGCCTTCTCATCCAACATCAGTGTATGACCTCACAAATGCACTTCTGGAAGAATGGTGAAAAACTTCCATAAACACACTCCTAAACCTTGTGGACAGCCTTCACAGAAGATGTGAAGTTGTTACAGCTGAAAAGGGTGCACCGATGTCATTTTGAACCTTATGGATTAGGAATGGGATGTCACTTAAATTAATATGTGAGTCAAGGCAGGTGAGCGATAACCTTTGGCAATGTGCCTGTGAGTAAGGATGTCCCGATCCAACTTTTTCACTTCCGATCCGATACTGCAGCCTCGAGTTTTGGCCAACACCCTTAGAGCACAATAATCAGCAACAGTAGGTATGTGAAAAAATGACCCATCATAATCATTACTCTTTAAGCGTAATCATTCATAAATTATGGCTCTAATATTTATTGTGTTTTTATTGCATCAACCTTGAAATGACAGATGCAGTGGCAGCCTGAATCAAAGTATATGAGATTTAGACGTGCCATTGTCAAAAATATATGTGTCTATGGATTAATTCGCCTTTACCAATTCTGTTTTCGACATTGGTTAATATATATATATATATATATATATATATATATATATATATATACATTTAAAAAGAAAATTTAAAAAGCAATTCTATTAAATCAGATTACTGTAATCAGATCTCAAAAGTCAATTAAAACTCAGCAGTCTAGTTTGAAAATAAACAAATAACTTGCTGATACATTGAATTGGATAGTTTATGCATAGACAATAGTTTAGCTTTCTAATTTTGTGAATGTAGTACTTGTATAGATGCCTTTTCTTGCATGATATTTATATATTTATATTTCCTATATCCACTAATGCTACTGATATGATGGCTATTTCCCCCTGATGGGACTAATAAAGATTATTTTATATTACAAATATTTATTATTAACGATAATATAATCTTAACCAGACCCAGTTCTCAGATGACATCTCCAGTGACGTATTAATTGGCTTGTTATTTAGTTTTTCAAACTTGGGTTACTCTCTGCTATAACGCGGTTCCAGCCAGACCTGTGACAAGTGTACTGTATCACCCAATCACTTATTTCGGTGTTTTGCAACTTCACGACACGATAGCTTAGCGATTAGCGTCATGCTTTTCCATATTTTCTTACCCACTCCTCGCCCTCGCTTGGTGATAACGCAAACGAAACATGTAAGAAGCATGGTAAGAAGTGTAGTTTATTCACTACCATGGAGGTGATGATTAGTGACTTATAATGCGTTGACACCGGATGCAAAGAGAACTTTCGCCTCTGTGGTTTAGCAGATTAATAAAAGTGCAATAACATTGCGTGCCCCTCTTTTTTTCTCACTTTTTTTTCAAACAGTATAGTGTTAATTTTATCGAATTCATTTATTAAATTTTTGTCATAGTGGCCAAACACTGCGCCGTACTGGCCGGTAATGTTGGACGCTGGATCCGTAACGGTTGCGCGTTCAGTGATTTCCGTAACAAAATAGAGATGTTCCGTAACATTTCGCAGCTCTGTCAACGTGTACCAAACCAACCAAAAACCGTGACCAAGATACAAACCAAACCGTGGATTTTGTGAACCATTCCACCCATAATTTTGACTAGGGAAAAATGGCTGTTAGTGTAGTTACCTTGTTGTTCATGAAGGCTTTTAGACATTGGATAACCTTATGTTGGTTCTTCTTGTCGATCCTCTCCTGCCTAGTGACATAAAATACACAGAATTCATCCACATTATCCCAGAGAGCGATGCACAGAAAGTTTTAGCCAAGACTTCAAATCATCTCGTTAGCATAATTAAAAAAGGCAAGGTATTTACACATATTACACTTAGTTTCTTTATCTTGAGATGAGTACGTTAAAGAATAAGAAACTTACTGTTTCTTGGACAGCAACCTCTCCAATATATTAAGGAGCAGTCCAAGACCCTCATGACCAAAGCTTTGCACCCAACTAGAAAATGAATAAACATGTAGTATCACAACAGAGTTAAGATAGGCAATAAAATGAGACAAAGCAGTATGCCACAAAATTGAGTCTGGCATTGAACATTAACGCAAGAAAGTTATTGCAGTATATTATGTAATAGGATAAAATAATTCTGCATGCTGTTCAAATTGCACAACATAATACTTACTCTATAATCGTAATCGTTAATAAATTATGGGTTCAATATATGATTTTTTTTTTTTTTTTATTTTTTTATTGCATCAACCTTGTAATGGCCGTCACAGTCTCAGGCTGCATCAGAGTATTCAGATCTCAAAAGTCAATTGAAACTCAGCACTCTATTTTGCAAACAAAAAAAATTACATTGCTGATAGATTGTATTGGATAAATTAGGCATGATCAATAGTTTAGTTTATTTATTATATCCACTATTGCTCCTGAAACGATGGAAATTTCCCCATTGTTAAATACTTTTCACCAGACCCCGTTCTTTTCTTAACACCTGACCCTGTTCTCAGACGACATTTCCAGTGATGTACTAATTCATTTCCTGTTCACAGGGAGTCTCTGAGTGGCCGTGAATTATTTTACATTTACAGTGGGTACGGAAAGTATTCAGACCCCCTTACATTTTTCACTCTTTTTTATATTGCAGCCATTTACTGAAATCTTTTAAGTAAATTTTTTTGCCACATTAATGTACACACAGCACGTTACATCGACAGAAAAAAAACAGAATTGTTGAAAAACTGAAATATCACACAGCCATAAGTATTCAGACCCCTTGCTCAGGATTTAGTAGAAGCACCCTTTTGAGCAAATACAGCCATGAGTCTTTTTGGGAATAATGCAACAAGTTTTTCCACACCTGGATTTGGGGATCATCTGCCCTTCCTCCTTGCAGATCCTCTCCAGTTCTGTCAGGTTGGATGGTGAACGTTGGTGGGCAGCCATTTTCAGGTCTTTCCAGAGATGCACAATTGGGTTTAAGTCAGGGCTCTGACTGGGCCATTCAAAAACAGTCACGGAGTTGTTCTGAAGCCACTCCTCCGGTATTTTAGCTGTGTTCTTCGGAAAAACACACCAACAGCATGATGCTGCCACCACCATGCTTCACTGTTGGGACTGTATTGGACAGTGCCTGGTTTTCTCCACACATGCCACTTAGAATTAAGGCCAACAATTTCTATCTTGGTCTCATCAGACCAGAGAATCTTATTTCTCACCATCTTGGAGTCCTTCAGGTGTTTTTTAGCAAACGCTTTCATGTGTCTTGCACTGAGGAGATGCTGCCGTCGGGCCCCTCTGCCATAAAGCCCCGACTTGTGGAGGGTTGCAGTGATGGTTGACTTTCAAGAACTTTCTCCCATCTCCCGACTGCATCTCTTGAGCTCAGCCACAGTGATCTTTGGGTTCTTCTTTACCTCTCTCAGCAACGCTCTTCTCCCCCAATTGTTCAATTTGGCCAGACGGCCAGCTCTAGGAAGGGTTCTGATCGTCCCAAACGTCTTCCATTTCAGGATTATGGAGACCACTGTGCTCTTTGGAACCTTAAATGCAGCAGAATTTTTTTTGGAACCTTGGCCAGATCTGTGCCTTGCCACAATTCTGTCTTCAATACCCCATGATTCTCATTTGTTCTGAAATGCACTGTGAGCTGTAAGGTCTTATACAGACTGGTGTGTGGCTTTCCTAATCAAGTCCAATCAGTATAATCAAACACAGCTGGACTTCAATGAAGGTGTAGAACCATTTTAAGGATGATCAGAAGAAATGGACAGCACCCAAGTTAAATATATGAGTGTCACAACAAAGGGTCTGAATACTTATGGTTGTGTGATATTTCAGTTTTTCTTTTTTAATAAAATCAGCAAAAACTTAAACAATTACGTTTTTTTCTGTCAATACGGTGTGCTGTGTGTACATTAATGAGGAAAAAAATGAACTTAAATGATTTTAACAAATGGCTGCAATATAACAGAGTGAAAGATTTAAGGGAGTATGGAAATTTTCCGTACCCACTGCATATCTCCGGACGCGCATTGTTTGGCCTCCTATTTTGTTGTTCAAACTTGGTTATATATGTGCATAAATGAGAGGGGTGGAAGGGGAAGACTGAGACAAAAGGAAGAAGAGATAGGTCGGTGGAGGACTTTAGTTGGGGTCAACAGTCCAGAGCAATGGTGAGTGTGGTAAGGAAGTGAAGAAACAGGTCCAAGCAGGTTGGAAAGGGTGGAGAAAGGTGTCAGGTGTACTATGTGACAGAGGAGTCTCTGCTCGGATTATGGGCAAGGTTTAGAAGACAGTGGTGAGGCCAGCCATTATGTATGGATTGGAGACAGTGGCACTGACGACACTGGTCTCTGACGACGAGTGTAGCCGGGTTGGAGCGCTCCATGCTGGGCATCCATGTGGCGCGCATCCGCGCTAAATCGTCTCATGCTATCGATTGCTTTCGATCTCCTGCTGGTAACACTGACTCGTGTGCATCGAATGCTGACTTTCCCTCACAGCAAATGAGAATCCACTGCATAAAACACTGACTTTTTTTATGTAGCCTCGTGAGCTGCGGACTATGAGGTTTCGTCCCAGTTGATAACGCTAACGCGTGATAACTTGTCTGCAGAAGCGAGTCGGCAGTTTGAAGCCATTTCATTACCACAGGTCCCACCCAGTCGCAAGCACACAACTTGTCGGAAGACAGGCAGTCATTGGCTGATTGTCGGCGTTTTGGGTACTGGCCTTTAAGACACCGTATGAATTGAGCGCTGTTGCGCAAGTTTTTTTTTTCCCCCTGGTACCATGCTATTATGCTGGTACCATCCTATTATTGACATCAAAATACCTTGGTACGGTACTGCATCAGTACTTGGTGCAACACTATTCATGACACGATAGCTTAGCAATTAGCATCATCGCTCTTCGCCCTCCCCTCGTGATAACCATATGGAAGAACTGTAGTTTATTCTCGACCATAGAGGTGATGAGTAGTGACTTACAATAAGTTGACAACGGACGCAAAGAAAACTTTCGCCTCCGCGGCTTGGCAGCCGTAATAAAATAAGCATGCCCCCAGCAGCTAGCTAGCTAGCTGGCTGGCTAGCTCTCTCGCTCTCTCTCTCTCACACACACAAACGCACGCACACAGTCTCCAATATAGTGTTTATTTCATCAAATTAATTTATAAATTAACGGATCGATACAAAGTCCGCATCACTGCAGACCCTGCACCGATCCTGTCGATCTCCCGTTCCATTCTTCCCTCACTCGTGAACAAGACCCCAAGATACTTGAACTCCTCCACTTGGGGCAGGATCTCATCCCGACCTGGAGAGGTCACGCCAACCTTTTCCGACTGAGGACCATGGTCTCAGATTTGGAGGTGCTGATTCTCATCCCAGCCGCTTCACACTCTGCTACAAACTGCTCCAGTGAGAGTTGGAGGTCACAGCTTGATGAAGCCAACAGAACCACATCATCTGCAAAAAGCAGAGATGCAATACTGAGGCCACCAAACCGGACCCCATCTACGCCTCGGCTGCGCCTAGAAATTTTGTCCATAAAAGTAATGAACCAAATCGGTGACAAAGGGCAGCCTTGGCGGAGTCCAACCCTCACCGGAAACGAGTCCGACTTACTGCCGGATATGCGGACCAAACTCTGACTCCGGTTGTACAGGGACCGAACAGCCCGTACCAGCGTGTTCGGTACCCCATACTCCCGAAGCACCCCCCACGGTCGAACGTCTTCTCCAAGTCCACAAAACACATGTAGACTGGTTGGGCGAACTCCTATGCACCCTCGAGGACCCTGCCAAGAGTGTAGAGCTGGTCCACTGTTCCACGGCCAGGACAGCCCTACAACATCCAGAGCCTTGAGAAACTCCGGGCGAATCTCATCCACCCCCGGGGCCCTGCCACCGAGGAGCTTTTTAACCACCTCGGTGACCTCAACCCCAGCGATAAGAGAGCCTGCCTCAGAGAACCCAGACTCTGCTCCCTCATGGGAAGGCGTGTCGGTGGAATTGAGGAGGTCTTCGAAGTATTCTCCCCACCGGCTCACAACGTCCCGAGTCGAGGTCAGCAGCGCCCCATCCACACTATACACAGTGTTGGTGGTGCGGAACATGGTCCACTCTGACTCCATGTCCTCCGCCTCCCCCGGAACATGAGCAAAGTTCTGTCGGAGGTGGGAGTTGAAACTCCTTCTGACAGGGGATTCCGCCAGACGTTCCCAGCAGACCCTCACAATACGTTTGGGGCTGCCACGTCGGACCGGCATCTTCCCCCTCCATCGGAGCCAACTCGCCACCAAGTGGTGATCAGTTGACAGCTCCGCCCCTCTCTTCACCCGAGTGCCCAAGACATGTGGCTGCAAGTCCGATGACACGACCACAAAGTCGATCATCGAACTGCGACCTAGGGTGTCCTGGTGCCAAGTGCACGTGTGGACACCCTTATGCTTGAACATTGTGTTCGTTATGGACAATCCGTGTTTTCCCCATGCTTGCATGTTTTTTTTTCTTTGTTTTTAAATGCTTTTAATCATGTTACGCACATTGAGTTACCTTGTGTATGAAATGTGCTTTATAAATAAATTTGCTTTGCTTTTTGCAGGGTGATGGTAATACTGTGTAACTCATTGGGATGCACAAAAGTGGATAATGTAGCCCTTGTATGCTACAGTAACATCTTTTTCATAACATGAAGACTATGTTATCTGAGCTCACCTTCATTTTTAAAATGTAGATTTACATGAAAGATTTTCTAAAGATATTTTAAAATAGGTGAAGTTTAATGTGACACTTAATTTCAAACTGTTCCACTATCAAAAAAAGGAAAAATCTAAATTTCAACAAGAGGGAAAGGAACAAGCCTGTTTATTTTATTGAACTGTACCTGACAGGATTGCTGGTAAGTGAGACACGCAGTGAGTCTAGGCAACCAAATAGGCGTTCTTCCATCACCCCTGACTTAAGTTCTCCCAGGAATTCCTGAGGAGATATCTGATAGCTGCTTTTCAAGCTACCCTGGAGGAAGGAAAAGAGAAAACATTTTACATGCCAATGGAGAGAGAGGGGAAGAAAATAATCTGACAAATAAACTATTTAAGATGCTGTATGGTACTGTAAGGCATACCATATAATTAACAATGCATAGGAGTATAAGCAGGGTTCCTACACGAGATTTCAAAATTCCATATTTTTTCCAGACCCTAATTTCCAGACTTCTCAGTAAAATAATTCAAGTATGTGTGACATTTCAGTAAATGCATGCATCATTCTGATTCCTTATGCCATTATGTCGCCGAATAATGAACAAACGGACAGCAGAGGACGTTCGCTTCCGCAAAGTCCATTAATCCCTGATAATTGTACACTTTGAAGGGCATTAACCCACTTATACCATGGTCACTTGCCAACAAAAATAATTAATGTAACTACCAATTCATAATTTCATACGTTTTGTAGTCAAAACAAAGTACTAAAACTTTTTATCCCCACTTATGATGCCTGAGGGCTTGACTATCAAGAGACATTCCAATCCCATAACTTTCTGAGGGAATGTAAACGCTGTTAAATAGCAACTCCAGGTGTGATGATCAAATACATTTTTATTATTATACATACATTATATTGGATATATTTATATATGACGGTTGATGCAAGCTCTCAGGCTGGCAGAGATGTGGCGTTGTCCCCGGGTGTTTCGGAGGACATCCAAGGAAAGCTTGGGGTAATTTTCATGTACTTTTAATACAGCTCGCAAGCAGCTAACATAACTCGCTATCTTAGGCTAATGCGAGCACTAATGTTTGTATGTCAAGATGCTGGCGTTCTGTCGATTTATGCTTTAACTGGCGGACTCCGGCCCGGGTCCGGAGACAGGACCCAGAAGCAGTCCCACATGAACCAACACCATAGCAAAAATATAATGTTCATGATTAAAAACATATAGGGTGCTTTTAATTCAAGTGGCACAGCATTACAATTTACAGGTTTTACGATAGTGATGAACAGTACCGACCAATCACATGCGAGTTCAGCCATCCTTCGGCTAATCAAACCTGCATCTCAGGCCATAATCATTGACTGTGCACTGACCACACAGATACGAGGAGAAACGTAACAGGGGAGAGAGAGAAAGAGAGCGTGGAAATCAAGTAGAAAGATCTGAAAATTACAGGTAAAGGAAAGAAACATCTGGAAAAAAATTTAACTTCTCAGTGGGAATTTTCCTGTGGAAGCAGAATTAAACGTGTATACATGTGAAACGCCCTTATGATGCAAAATCCTAAGTTAATTGAAGACTCTAAATTTCCCGTAGGTGTGACTGTGAATGGTTTCTATGTGCCCTGCGATTGGCTGGCGAACAGTTTAGGGTGTTCTCGCCCGAAGATAGCTGGGATAGGCTCCAGCACACCCGCGACCCTAGTGAGGATAAGCGGTACAGAAAATGGGTGGATGTATGGATGTTTGAGACTTCACTGTGTCATCAAGATCCCAAACAGAAAAGGGAAAACGCAAATTTTTTTATTTTTCTGAAGCACTTTATTTGAACATGGATAATGCTCTCTTTTCATTTACTTGCTCTTGATGTGAAATGTAGCCCTACTTTTAGTTAGTAAATGAGAAAAAATTACACAGTTATGTTCCGAAATTCAATTACCCAGGCACAATTTGTACAATTCTTGAAAGAAAACATGAAGGATCAGACAAAACACATTTAATTTTACTTTTAATGGGATTCAAATTAAACTAAAGCATTTCAGAAATGCACAATAATTAAACAAAACAAAGAAAATAATGAGATGGTCCTTGTTCAGTCCTATTTTAAAAATATTTTTTTATTTTCGGCACGGTGACCGACTGGTTAGAGCGTCAGCCTCACAGTTCTGAGGACTGGGGTTCAAATCCCGGCCCCACCTGAGTGGAGTTTGCATGTTCTCCCCGTGCCTGCGTGGGTTTTCTCCAGGCACTCCAGTTTCCTCCCGCATCCCAAAAACATGCATGGTCGGTTAATTGAAGACTCTAAATTGTCCATGGGTGTGAATGTGAGTGCAAATGGTTGTTTGTTGATATGTGCCATGTGATTGGCTAGCGACCACTTCAGGGTGTACCCCGCCACTCGCCAGAAGATAGCTGGGATAGGCTCCAGCACGCCTGCAACCCTTGTGAGGATAAGCGGTACAGAAAAAGGATGGATGGATAATCGATTCTGAAAAGATTTGGTAGTGACAGCCCTATAGAAATTGCTCATTCATTTTACCAATGGCAAGGTTTATTCAGTTGTTGGTCTGCCATAAAAAAAGGAGTGGATTTCTATCTGCTAAGAACATCCATCCATCCATTTTCTGAGCCGCTTCTCCTCACTAGGGTCGCGGTTGTGCTGGAGCCTATCCCAGGTATCATCGGGCAGGAGGCGGGGTACACCAGCCAATCGCAGGGCACAAACAACCATTCGCACTCACAGTCACACCTACGGGCAATTTAGAGTCTCCAATTAATCCATGTTTTTGGGATGTGGGAGGAAACCGGAGTGCCCAGAGAAAACCCACACAGGCACGGGGAGAATATGCAAACTCCACACAGGCGGAACCCCGGTCCTCAGAACTGTGAGGCTGACGCTCTAACCAGTCGGCCACCGTGCCGCCTCTGCTAAGTACAGTGAAAGGCAATTTAAGTTTCGGCAAAAATTGTCCAATAGTGCCAATAAAAATGCTTAGTGTTCTAGTGTTGGATTTGTCTCATGTTATACAGTACAACTCCTCTGCTCAGTTCTGTAGTTTTACACATACTGTTCGCAAGCCCGTAACAATTAGATAAAGTATAAACATGCAGACAACTGAGGAGCTAACAGTGCACCTTCAGGTGTACAAAAGCAGCACTCAAATACGGCCAGCATATGACATGCATAAAATGTAACATAAAATATAAAACATACCGCTTTTGAAGAAGTACAAACATACTGGATGACCATTTCTCTCTTTGTATTCAAGTCCTTGTCTCTCAGGGGAGTCTTTTTTTCTTCATTCAAGTTCATGTCCTCCTAATATGAAAACGAACAACGTTAGAATTACAATACTATTTTTTTCAGTCCTGTTTTTATAATACCCCAGGCAACTTGACTTTCCATTGCATAAGTGTAACAGTTAAAACATGGGGGGGGAAATAATTGTAGGCTCAACGTCAAGTGTAGGTGTGACTTTTGTCACATTTTCCAGTCTCATTAAAAAATGAAAAGAGATTAACACAGCATGTATGAACACAGTACACTTGCTTTCTAAGTGAAATCATTGTGTTGCTTTAATTTATCAAAATGAAAAATGTCAGTCTTTTTGGGTTTTCGGTGTGTGGTGGCTGACACAACATCTAATGGATTTGTAATCTCACCATAAATGCATTATTAATATTAAATGAGTGACCTTGAACATAAGTAACATAAGCCATTTGTGGCTCTCCCTACGCCACTATGCTTGGGCTCCATCACGGTACACTGTGGCCGCTGTCTGCTCTTGGTGCAGACGGCTCCTTGTGATGGTGCTTCCCACTTGGTTTCTCTATACCCACCATACATAATTACATTATTATTTTCTTACTCTTTTAACTGTGTGTGTGTGTGTGTGTGTGTGTGTGGATGAGTGGGAGAAGCTGGGATTGATTTTAACTAAAGCAGTTTGAGATACATAGCATTGTATGAAAAGTGCTCCATAAAAAGTTTTATTTCATTTGATTAGATTTAGGAATAAATGCACCAAGTAACATTGGAACAAAGCCTAATACTAAATAACTGTAAATACAATATGATGCTTCCATTGGATTTTCGATCTGCAAGTGTTTTTCCATAGTGTCTTCACACACACACACAATGTTTGCTTAGGTTAAATCCTGATAACAGTTTAAAAAAAAAAAAAATACAAATTTTAAAAAATGATTTTGAAGTTAATTTTTGCAATTGTTAAATAAGGAGTTGTCTTTCTAGGCAACAAAAAATAATGCAATGTTTATGCTACACTAGAAGTGTAAAGTAATACTGATGCAAAGAGTCATTAGCTCAGTGAAAGTTGGTTGTTTATCACATTTTTCAGAAACATTGTGGATAAAAGAATGACATCATTACTTGCGTACCATCATTTTTTCGAACAGTGCCAATATTTCCTTTTCTGAAGTGATCTTTGATGAAAGTTCCTCAAACTGGGAACTGGATGATGAAAATACAGACCAATCAGTAGTACTGTGTTTAGAATGGGGTATCGCTGGCCGCTCCTTTTTACTACCCGGGATCCGAATACTTGCAAATCTGTCCAGCTACAGGGGGAAAGAAAATGAAAGACCCAAATCAAAATAAACAAAAAAGGTGCAACAAGGTAAGATGAGTGTTAGTTTACTGTATATAGATTTATATAAATATTTATGAAAGTGGAGTTAACAATGCATTCTGCATGACGATAATATTCAATTTGTATTGTGTGAGAGAAGCATAAATCTGGTTAGGGTGAAAGAAAAATTGACAAATACTTTTACTTAAAAGGCTTCACTTTTTGAATAAATGTGATGGTTTTAGTCATGTTAGTTGATAGTCTGCAGCCAAGAAAATGGAAGAATTGCTTTCATTTTTCATTTCTTACCACGTCATCAGTGAGATTTCTAAATGGCAGGTGCTATGAATAGGGAGGGGACAGACAAAAAAAAATAAAAAATTTGAAGTATCACTGCCGTGCACACAATCATCAACTGTAATGTATTAAACAATGTCTAGGTTTCAGTGTGGACTCTGCATGGTCACAGTTGACCTTAAAGAGATGAGTCTAAACAAAGGAAGTCACCAACTATTATAGAGCAGAAGAAAAACGCCAAACCTCAGCAAACCCTTCATAGCGACACAATGTTACATGTAAAAATAGATATTATTCAGGTGGTAAAAAATATAAAAAGTTGACCTTTACTTTAAAAATATACATATACTCGGTCACAGAAATAAACTGTAAATAACAGACAGGTATTTTCCCTCCACACAATGATTGTTAAACCTCCTTAAAAATGAATCATAAGTCATATAGCCCATTACAAGATGTTATACATGTCAGCAATTATTATTTGATTCTTTTTTTCATAATAAGGAAAAAGGTAACCACCATAAATACAGTTAATTAACCAGTAACTTGTGATTCACCTGCCATTTTTTTCCAAGTTTGATTTCCTGTGCTCATTCAGATTACCTGCCCTTGTCAGAAATTTCCTTTTAATTCTAAAGCTAATAGACTCACTTAGTGGGCTGTCTCACTACTTACAATTACTGTAATACAGTACTGCTTTGCGTTTGAACATTCCTGGTGAATGTAGTAAAATAGTGAAAAGGTCTAACAAATAAGATGAGTGAGCACAAAGTCTGTGCGATGACGAACACTTTCTGATTAATTTTTTATGCCCCCCCATACTGTGTATTTTTATTGTTTTAATAAAATAAAAAATAAAAACGTCCGTGTCACTGAGTGACCTTTAAAAAGAAACTGACTTACCAGCCTTATCATGGCTTTTATGATGTTGTACTGCCACCTATTGGAATAATGTGGAAAATCGTTTTCAACGAGCCATTAAACTACTACTACTATACATTACAGTGATTCTGTACAACAGTGGTGTGATGAGACAAAAGTCCACTGAGAAGAATACTGCAGGGACCCAGAGAGACCCACAAGCAAGATAGCTGCATTGTACTATAGCTCTAGGAAGCGTATGGATTAGTGGAAAGCCTAAACCCTCTGCTAATTTTAACCTTTTTATTTCCTTCAGGCAACACCAACTACATAAATATGCCAACGGGTGCTATTAAGAAAACAATATTACAAGTCAAACATAAGTCTTAGGCCCTTCCTAAAATAAGAAATGTTTACCCGTTTCACTAAGTGATATACATAATAGGTAGAACTGAAAAAAAAACTTCTGCTCTTCATTGTGCTTATTGTCCTAATTGTTCTCTTAATAATCTCTGTCTGTTTCTCTCTCACTCTCATTACCAAGAAAGATGACATCTGAAGCAAATTACTGCATGAATAAGAAAATGTATGATTGTACTACTGTGTCTGTGAAGCTCCATCATTACTAGGGGGCTGACATGCTGTTGTTTATCCCTCATTAATGTGCAAATTCAGTGTTATACAGTATAGTGGTGTATAATATTGTGCTATTCAATATCAGTCCATCAAAGGTTGTCAGAACTTTTGTTGACAACGAATTACTAGTTCCTTATCCTGTGTCTTGACCACAACAAGGAAGCACCCAGTTCTAGCCTTAACATCAATCGAACCAAGCCTTTTTCTAAAAAGCCAAAATATTAGTACATTACATGTTCAGGTATGGAGAAGTGTTGGTTGAAATTGAATGCATACTACATATCCTCAAGTGCACACCTGTCAAAACGACCATTATTTTCTTTTTTATTCCAACCGTCTTTGCAATAAATAAGGGCACAACAAAAGCAGCACACTACAGTCCTGTACAGAGAAATGTAACTACTCATTTAAGTGAAACTTACAAACTTGGGTTTGCGGTCTCCTTCTTCGGAGCATGGCGTACCGAGGTGGGAGGAGGAAGCCTTCTTCTTATGAGATTTACCGTCTCGTCCCGACGTGGCTTCAAACCGCTGACCGTAAGTGTCCATGTTGTTGACCTGTGCACATGTACTCGACGTTACGGCCTCTTACTGTCGACCTCGACCTGAGTTACAACACATCTTTGACAAATACTACAAGTACTATTCTTTTAAAACGTCGCCTTGGTTTTAGAGACAAGTACGGAGGTTCTACTCTATTGCATGAAGTCAATAACACGTTATTCTGAACCGCTGAGAAAGCAATATTATTACTATCCAATCGCGTTTCATGTCCGTTTAGCTGTCAACTAGCAGGGACAGTACTAATCCAATTTGTGGACTGCCACGTCAACGTGTCAACTTTCCACTAACCTGGGGAAGGCGTTGGACATATAGTTTCTCTGTAGATATGGCCTTTTGTCTTCTAATTATGGAAAAGTAAAGTAACTACGACCACCATGAACTGAAATGTTGCCTACACAACGATACAGTACTTTTTGACAGACCCGCGCAAAGAGGGTATAAAATTTGATCGTTTGAGTCGACCAATAATGTCCACTGAATAGTGGAGGTGGCGCAATTCCTGAAATAACACCGTCCCTTTTTTGTTAAACATGCATTTGATTGGTTGTCAGTGCTGTCAATCAACTCACTTCAGACGGAATCGCTTGTTTTTGCAATGCGAACGTACCGTAGGTGCGGTGGTAGCATTGATATTTGGCGTTCACAGTACAGTACAGGGTCTTAGTTTTTTTTCTCGGACCTGCATTATTATTAGTGATCTATTAACTAGTAGCTATTAGATGTAATGTAAATATTTTAAAAGGCTGGTGCAACCGGCATGAAAGTGTCCCCTCACTAACTGTTTTGTTTGATAATTGCATAGGTATCATTCATTAAGTTCCATGTTCTGAATCTAGAATTGTAATAACTGAATATTTCCCTTTATTCGTGTATTTAAACAGTATATAAACAGGCCAGGTATAGAAAACAGACACAGACAGATGGATCATTCTTATTCAGGACCCACAAAAAATGCATTGAAATGAAGACTAGTTGTAGACCGGGGGGGTATTCCAGCCAGCGGGTTATGTGAAAATCCGGAGGAAATTGACCCTGAGATGAGGGAAAGCCTTGAAAATTCCTTTCCAAAGAGCTGGGGAAGAGGAATTCCGACTATAGGCTAATAGATAGAGCGCTACTAGGATTCCCACTGCCAGCATGATTGGCTCCTGCGTCGCAAGAAGGGCAGGCTAAGCAGATGTAACGAGATGACAATCCCAAACATGTATCACATTTGTACGAAATAAAAACAAAGAAGTTTGTTATGGTTAGGTTTAGAGCTAGGGTTGGGGTTTAAGGCGGTTTAGGATGGGTTAAAGTTAGGATTAGGGTGGGCTAGGGTTACTGGGAAAAAAAGTTAGGTGCGAGTTTGCAGCAAAGACTTTGCCTGTTATTTTAATGTGTAGCTATCGTTGTCATTGTACCTGTATATTCTTAAGGATGTTAACATGTTAGCGAGCATTGCAAAGGGCATGAAATAGCGTCCAGGCTGGACTATAACTTTTTGGGGGCATAATGCTTTGAGTCAGCCAGTGTTTAGCTGCTAGACTGCTAAGTGCTAAGTATACACAGACTGTTAATGTGCTGTCGCGGTGCGTGAAACAGCGTACATGCTGCTTAGTTATGGTGACATATAACATTGGTGGGCTCATTGCTTCGATTTGGTGGTAACTCTGTGTAACAGTCTTTTACGGGTAGTCTACATAATTTCATCCATCCATTGATCCATCCATCCATCCATCCATTTTCTGAGCCGCTTCTCCTCACTAGGGTCACAGGCGCGCTGGAGCCTATCCCAGCTATCATCGGGCAGGAGGCGGGGTACATCCTGAACTGGTTGCCAGCCAATCGCAGGGCACATACAAACAAACAACCACTCGCACTCACATTCACACCAACTGACAATTTTAGAGTTGTCAATTAACCTACCACGCATGTTTTGGGGATGTGGGAGGAAACCGGAGTGCCCAGAGAAAACCCACGCAGCTACGGCGAGAACATGAAAACTCCACACAGGCGCGGCCGGGATTTGAACACGGTCATCAGAACTGTGAGGCAGATGTGCTAACCAGTCTTCCACCATATGTAATGTGCGGCAGGTGCTTCAGAGGTTGCTTGAGAACAAGCTCTACATAAAACCAGAGAAGTGCGAGTTTCATGTCTCTAAGAGCACCTTTTTGGGATATGTCATCGCCAAGGAGGACCTGCAAATGGATCCGGCTGAGGTAACTGCTGTGGCGGATTCGCCAAGACTTTCCTCCCGTGAACAGCTGCAGCGCTTTCTTGGCTTCACAAACTTTTAGCGGAGATTTATCAGGGACTACAGTCGGAGTGCAACCCCCCTCACCACCCTCACATTCTCCTTGAAACCCTTCCAGTGGTTGGCTGAGGCAGACCTGGGTTTCAGCGAATTCGAGGCGGTTTACCTCCACTTCTGTCCTCATTCACCCTGACCCGACTCGTCAATTTATTGTCGAGGTGGATGCCTCGGCGGTGGGATATGGGGCGGTGCTGTCCCAGCAGTCCAGGGAGTATGGTAAAATGCACCCCTGTGCCTTCTTTTCGCACAGACTTTCCCCAGCTGAGCGGAACTACGGTATTGGGGACAAGGAGCTTTTGGCGGTGAAACTGGCCCTGGAGGAGTGGCGCCACCTGTTGAAGGGAGCGGAACAACCTTTCATTGTTTGGACTGATCGTCGTAATCTGGAGTACATCCGATTGGCTAAGCGCTTGAACGCCAAACAGGCTAGGTGGGCACTCTTCTTTGAGCGTTTCACATTTTCCGTATCTATCGGCCAGGGCCGCAAAATGCTAAACCCGATGCACTTTCTCATCTGTTCACTCCTGAGAACACTAAGCCGGATCATGAACCCATTCTGTCCCCCACCTGTTTTTTTTTTAACAGCCGAACAGGACAAAAAAAAAGGAAGAGGGCTCAAGGGGGAACAGTCTGGCCCTGGTGGAGGTCCCAGAAATTGTTTGTTTGTGCACATCTCAGTACGTTCCCAGGTACTGGAATGGGGCCAGTCATCTCCCTTGACATTTCACGCTGGAATCCACAGAACTTTGGCATTCCTCTGCCCACGCGTGGGTTGCGCTCGAGTATAAAGGCAAACTGCGCGCGGGATAGCTGCATTGACGTCAGCGCAGTCGCCACCCGCGCGAGTATAAAGAAGCCTTTAGTCTGTCCTCGGGTAATCATCTGCAGAGTAACAGACAGGGTGAGTGTGCCAATCAGCAGCTGGAATCAGCCCTGCGCTGAATGAGAAACTTGCACCCAGCTTTGCGGAGTACCTAGCTTGCGTGGGTCAAGTATGCGCACATGTCTCAATTCCAGTGTTCCTTGGGCTATCAAACCCTACTGTTCCCATCACAAGAGGGTGATTGTGCCGAGCCACATGCATAAGTGTGCCAGAGTCTGGAGGTCAGCTCATTCTGTGCTGAGTCAAGATCTCAGGTACAAGCTAATCGTCGCCGTACTCCCGCTCCCAACTATTCTGTCGGCCAAAATGTGTGGCTTAGCACACGAAACCCGTCCCTTAAAGTGAATCCAAGAAATTGCCACCTCGTATTCATCAGCTCCTATGAAATCAATGCCCTGGTTAATCCCTGCGCAGTACGCCTTAAACTCCCAACCTCTCTTCGGGTTCATGCAACTTTATATGTTTTACAAGTTAAGCCGGTGTCTTCGAGTCCGCTGTCCCCTCCTGTGCCACCCCCTCCATCCCCCCCTTATAATCGATGGGCATCCCGCGGTCACTGTTAAGGCCCTTCTGGATGTGCGTCGGGAGGACTGGGAGGATTATGGTAGTTGTTGGGTTCCTGCCCGTCAGGTGTTGAGTAGGGCGCTCATCCGTGACGTCCATACTTGTGTCCCGTGTTGTCCTGTGTCGTCCGCCGGGTGATGCCCGTAGGAGGGGGGGGGGGGGGGTACTGTTAGGTGTCCTGCCCTTGCTCCTTGACCTCCGCCCTGCATAGTGTGTGTGTGTGTGTGTGTGTGTCCTTGTGCAGGATTGGTGAGACGAGGTGCAGGCAATTATCACCTCCTGTCTACTTAAGCTGGTCCCAAACTCCACCTCGTCACCAGATCTACAACTCTCGAACACGAGTTTGTGCATCCATCAAGTATTCCGAGCCTAGTATTGTTGGTATTTTTGACTCTGCCTCGTTAACTTGCCCCAAGACTATTTCACGAGCACTTCTTGCCTGCCTACCTGCCTGCCTGCCTTTCTTGCACTCGGCACCTGTTGAATTGGAACACAGCCTCAGAGTCTGTTCACCACTCGGAACTTCATACCCCTGGACCACTGCAATGTCCATGACCCCCTCTGTAAAATAAACTTATCCTTGCATCTGCCGCCTTGCCTCTAGCCTCTGCATTTGGGTCCTCCACACACCCAAGAGTCATAACAGGTTCCTGCTAAATGTTTGTCGAAAGTACATTATGTTGCAGTTCTTGTATGATTAAAGCTACAAAATGAGGGTTGATATGCATATAGGCCTCAGATAATAGGAATTATTAATCATAAATGATATTTCCTTCTTACCACCACAGGGTGCACCTCACCAACGTCAGAGCAACAGCGGGAAGCTACAGTTAACATGCACCAATAGGCCTTTGACCTAACTTTGGAGGTACTGCATTACTGAAAGAGAGGGCAAAAACTGTAAAACTTTATACTGTCATAGCTGTGTTCAATGAGCAAACAATACTGTAACATGGATTTGTATCAGGCTATGAAGACATTTAAAGCATACCATTTCTTTTCAGGAGGACATGCCATCTACCAGGAGGTGGTTGTGTGGGCAGCTGCTGGAGACCTTTACACACTTGAAAGGTATTATATACTGTGTCCTTATGTTATGTACTTATATGTTTTGATTATGAAGATGGAAGCCTATATACAGAGGGTGGAAAAAGTATGTGAACCCTTTGAATTTTTTTAAATAGCTGCATAAAGTGATCATAAAATGTTGTCTGATTTTAATCTAAATCACAAGAATAAACCGTCTGCTTCAACTAATACCACACAAACAATTGTTTTTTTGTTTTTGTTTGCTTTATTTTTATAGCGCATAACGTAAACATTCACATGACAGGGAGTAAAAAAATAAGTGAACGCTTGGATTTAATAACCGGTTGACTTTGGCAGCAGTAACCTCAACCAAACGTTTCCTGTAGTTGCAGATCAGACTTGCACAATGATCAAGATGAACTCGAGTTATTCACAGCAGATATCCCAGAATTCTTGCTGAACTGAAACAGTTTTGTAAAGAGGAATGATCCAAAATTAATCCTGATGATTGTGCACGCCTTATCTGCAACTACAGGAAATGTTTGCTTGAGGTTATTGCTGCCATAGGATAGTCAACCATAGTCATAGTGCAGATATGTTTTTGACATGGTCTTTATTTCATTATTTCTTTTATTTTCCGTATTTTTAACAGGTAGTTTCTTTTTCTTATGCAACTTGCACTTCGTCTCAAGTCGCATTGTTTGTTAATTTGTTACTACTGACTGAGGCGCGAGCTCAAGAATTCCAGTGTACCTGTTTTTAACTTGTACAAATGGAAATAAATTCTACTCTCATACATAAGTGTAAGAAAAAATAAGACTGTGGGTTGTGCCATTAGCACTATGCCTCAAAATGTTCTCCAAAAGGAGGAATTGGCAGAGCACAAGCCTGGTAGTGAGGCACATTGCGTGTAGTAGGTATGTCCTGGAAGATGTTTTTTAATGACAAATGTTTTATTTTGTAATTCCTTTTTGATAAATCATTGTTTTATGATGTGCCCAAAGTGTACTTACAATGTGTGGGTTTATAAGTAAATTGTTCAAGACAAAGTACAGTATGTTATCTTGTGAAAACATCAAAAGTGCCAGTGGGAAAAAGTATTTGAAGCCTTGGAGTCAAATAGCCTAATGTTTGAGCTGTCATAAAAGTGTCTGGTAAGTGGATTGGAACTGCACAATGTCCCAAGTGTTAATTTAATCTAATCATTAGTCAAATCAGACATATTCTTAAAATAAAAAGGGGGGGGGGGGGTTATGACAATAATATTGTATTATCTAGCTCAGGAAATATTATTTTCTCAAATTCACTATTTAGTTGATGATAATATTCAAAATTAAATATTTGCAGTGCATGGATGTGAGTAGTTTTCCCTGTGTTTGCCTTGTGTCCCCAAATGACTAACTATGCCCCCTGAGCAGTCAAGTGTCATCACTGAGGATGAAAACTAGCCTTCTGGCTAATTCTGGCTTTTTTAACCTTGTGTATTTCATGTGTTTTATGAAATTGCATTGTCCCCTTTCAAATAAACTGATTAATAATAATAACAATAACACAAAAAGCTAAAGGGCTTATTTCCATTGTGGTCCTCAGTACATAAAAATACTGTATATCAAATAGTATTATAAGATGCTTATTGCATATTAACGCTCATCACGTGAGCGAAATTTACAAACTAAGATGTTTTTGAGAATTGAAGAGCAGTTGTTTTCCTGACTGCTACACTGCGGAGTAATCCTTTTTGTGATTGGTTGGCACTCGCTATTTCCTCCAGTATAATCCAATCAGCGATGGCGTTGTAGCTCGCTCCAAAGTAACGTACTCGTTTATACTCGTAAATGTGCACCAGTTATCGTGAAAAAGAAACTTATTAAATGCATTAACTTATTACTGCTGACTACGTGAACGGAATTTAAAAAGCAAAGCAAATTTATTTATGTAGCGAATTTTATACACAAGGTAGCTCAATGTGTTTTACATGATTAAAAGCATTTTTTTAATAAAAAGAAAAAATAGCTTATACACATTTAAAGACAAAAATAAAAATACAATAAAAACAGTGTACAGTGCAAGAAAGATCATTAAAAGTGGAAATGCTCTAAAACGCATGAGAACCAAACTGAAGCAATTTAATGACATCTGGGGAAACCTGTGCAGGTGCTTTGAGTTTAGTAGATGAATAATGTGTGACACTCAGTTTAAAACATTTATGGCCTGCAAAATTTGGGCTGATTTCTTCACAGTATTGTAATTTTGTTTTAAATTCCTGGTTTTATGAGCTGGACGCCCAAATTAGCAAAGCAAATTTATTTATATAGCGTATTTCATACAAGAGGTAACTCAATGTGCTTTACATGATTAAAAGTATTTAAAAACAAAGAAAAAAACAGCTTATAAAGATTTAAAACAGAGAAGAAAAAAATACAATTAAAACAGCGTACAGTGCAATAAATATCATTTAAAAGTGGAAATGCTCTAAAAAGCATGGGAAAAAAGAAGAGTTTTTAACCTGGACTTAAAAACATTCACACTCGGGGCTGACATCACGTCTGTTGGCAACTTATTCCATTTGTGTGCAACAAAACAGCTAAATCCTGCTTCACCATGTTTGCTTTGGACTCTATGCTCCACTATTTGACCTGAGTCTGTCGATCTCAGAGACCTACTGGGTTTATATTCCATTAGCATTTCTTTCATGTATTCAGGACCTAAACCATTTAGTGGTTTATAGACCAGTTGTCATGAACGGAACAGAGGATAGTACTCAAAAATGCACGACTCCAAAACAAATGGACAGTTTCAAAAAAGAGAGGTTTAATATATGGGCAGAAGTCGGTACACAGGCAGGCAATTCAAAAAAGGCAACAGTATCCAAAAACATGAGGCAAAAAGGCGAGGTCGATAATCGTAACAGGGTCTAGTCTTACTGTGAGTCTTTGACTTGGAAACAAGGAATGCTGGAACGCGACGACAACGTACAACAAACTGGCGACGAGAAAGAATGAAACACGAGGTTAAATGCTGGACTCTCCTTTGATGTTTGTTAATGGAAGATAAAATGTCCGTTTTGATATCTTACAAACTGTAGAAATATTCCAAATGTATGCCTTGGTGTCTGTGTCACTATTGTCAGTTTGACAGGTCCTCTGTCAGATTTTGAAAGCTGTTCCTCGTGATTTGAAATCAAACAGTACGATATGTTGTATTGAACAATAAGTAACCGATCTGCCACGACCAAAGTTTAAACAATGATTCTATGCGTGAGAGTAAAAAGTTGGGAGTGTTTTAGATTAATGATTTTAAACCCAGTTGATCAAATTTGTAGACAAGATTCAGGCGTTTTCGATCGAAGAAGCCGGCCATTAGGCTTGGATCACTTTTCCTAGCCACGATCGGTCGGTGGAGCCTCAGCGAGCAACTACCCCCATCCCGTGCCGGTCCCGCACGCCTCTGAGGACCAGAGCTTGGCCCGCCACCAGTTCAACCGGCAGGAAAGTTATGAGTGCGTCCTAAACGGGATAACAACTTTCCTTTCCCATTTCTTTTTGTTTGTATTTTTGTGCACCTTTTTTTCTTCAACCAAACCTGCTTTGTTTCCGCCTGAGGTCCGGAGGAAGACCACTCCCCAAAGACCAGCTGATCTGCGTTCGTGAGTCGACACTGCAATCCTTACTATGATGTACAACATCAGTGCCTAATAATTTTGGGGAAATTACTACCTTCACACGAAACCCCAACTTTGCTTTTTCTCGCTCTGATTCTATGCTGTAAACGCTCACGTTTCCAATTTTAGTCCAACACACGATGTTCTGTTCCCCTTTTCATGCCAATTTTCCTCCTTTTTACTGTTATTAGTGTTATTTTCTTTGTTTTGTTAGACCCCGTCACTGATGGTGTAGTGGTACACTCGCCTGACTTTGGTGCAGGCAGCGTGGGTTCAGTTTCCACTCAGTGACGGTGTGAATGTGAGTGTGAATGGTTGTCCGTGTCTATATGTGCCCTGCGACTGACTGCCGACCAGTTCAGGGCGTAGTCCGCCTTTCGCCCGAAGTCAGCTGGGCTAGGCTCCAGCGTCCCGCGACCCTAACCAGGATAAGCGGTGTTGAAAATGGATAGTTAGACCCCTTTTGTGTGTTCCCTTTTGATCCATTTAGATGTCATTAAATATACCATAAAATTCCACTCTTGGTTGCATTTTGTGTGTGTTCTGAGTTTAAGTAAACTCATCTAGTCATCTGGAACTCAACATTTCATAGTGTAGCAACCTTCAGATTACAAGACTGATAAAAAGGTTTCTCGTCATATCTCCAAAAGTTTATACTTATAAAAAGTGACGTGGTGCCCTTTTTGAGACATTAGTTTGATTTTAACAATTAAACTTAAAATTACGGTAAACTGGAAGTAATGCAAGCGTCGCTTCCGGCTTATTCTTTTCTCCTAAATTAATTACATTTTTATTTGACCAATATACGCTACAACAGTGACACAACACCCCAATTGAACTGTAGTCATCTGGAGACACTGCTAGATAGAACGCTGTGTCATCTGCATAGCTACAATAGTCAACATTAAGGTTCTGAAGAATTTGACCCAAGAGTAGCATATACAGGCTGAACAGGAAAGGTCAAAGAAGTGACACTTGAGGGATCCCATAGGTCATTGCCATTCGATGAGATTGAACACTTCTAATGGTTACGAAATAACGCCGATCCTCCAGGTAGGACCTGAACCATTGAAGGACTGTTCTTTTTAGTCCTACCCACGTTTCCAACCTGATCAGCAGTATATTATACTCTACCATATCAAAAGCCGCATTGAGACCCAACAAGACCAGAACTGACACCTTTCCCGAGTCAGTTTTCAACCTTATATCAATTAGCACTTTGATAAGAGCTTATTCTGTACTGTGATGAGTTCAGAAACCTGATTGAAAATGGTCAAAAAGTCAATTTATGTTCAAGAAAGTGCTGAGTTAAATAAAAATAACTTTCTCAACAATCTTGGCTATGAAAGGAAGATTTGAAATGAGATTTTTTAGCACAGGCTTAATGGCAGCTACTTTAAGAGCTTTAGGAAACGCGCCTGACTGAAGTGAGCAATTGATTATTTGCAAATCAGCACGCAAAGACTTCGCAATAGCTTTGAAAAACTCTGATGGTATTGAGTCAAAACAGCTCATTGATGGTTTCAGCTGCTGAACCATTTTCTCTCCAGTTTTTTGGTCAACTGTATCAAATTCTGACATGGTAACAGAGTTTTTCCTGGGTGGCTTCAGATGTAGTATCATTTTATCATTTTACTGATTTGTGCTAATATTTAACCCGATGGATAGTATTTTTTCACTAAAATAACAAATTCATTGCATTTATCTGCTGTTAGGAGTTCTGGAGCTATTACTGATGATTTCAGAAAAGTGTCAATTTGGAGTTTATTTTTTATCCACTTACGTTCTGCTTTCCTACACTTTGATTTTGAGGTCCTTACCATCATTGTGCTCCTCCACGATGTTGTTCTAGGTCGCCTCAAGATTGTCTTAGTTTTAATAGGAGCGACAGCATTCATGATATTTGAGATTTTAGAGGTGAAATTATCCAAAAATGTAAAAATAAATACTTGGAATTGTTGAAATTGTGGTCCCTGAATCTCTAATCAATGAAGGTTAAACTTTTTGAATGGAATTATGGAAGTAAATAAACTTTTCCATGATATTCTAATTTTTTGGAAAGTGTCTGTTTACCCAGTGACTTGATATTGAATAGAGCTAGTCTCGCAGAGATAGCTGGTGACAATGGTTTGATAGGTTCACGGTTTATCCTCACTAAGCTTGTAGCTCTACCCTCTTTGTGCCATATTTCTTTGACCAAATTTCTGTCCCTTGTAATTACAGGGATGAAAAATGCCTGATCTCCATAGGGATGTGACTTAATCTGGAGAAGAATGCTGTTTGTATCTGTTTTTCAGCCGCCATCCTGCACATACAGTATAAATCAGATTTCGAGATTAGCTTCTTTACAGGTGGAGGAGGGGCCCTTCGCATCTTAGTGAATGTTCGTTTCAGGTGAGGGGGATGGGAGGAAGATATTGGCATGGTGTGAGTTGGATTCCAACATTGCCAATTGCCTTCATCCTGTATGTTACATTGAAAAGAGCATTTAGGTTAGATGATAGTGAGTGTTGCATTGGGCATTGCTCCAATGGGGCGGGGAGGGGTGTGGGAGATTCCAAGTGCTGCCTCATCTCATTACTCATTCGTTTCTCTGATTGTTTGGGGGACGCTGGTGACTCCATCTGCGCCTGGTGTTGCCTTATCTCTTGTTCTCCTAATTTTGCAGGGACAGCTGGAGATTCCTTCTGCGCCTTTTGTCCTTCAGCCGTGTCAACAAGGCCAATATTTTCCTTTCGCGCTGCTGAATGACGTACAAGTAAAAAAAAAAATGTGGGCAGCCAATCACTTAACCCCTTGTTTATTGAGACAGAAACCATCTGCCTTGTAAAAATGTTTGCACTCTCAAAAAAATGCAGAAATTGTCAATGAAGCTCACGGATACCGCAGTAGACACTTTTTGAGCCCCTTATTTAATTGTAAAGGCCTGCTGAAACGTTCATTTCCAAATCGTAACATTGGGAGAGGTCCACTTATGAAAACCTCAGCATTCAAACACTGCACTTTTATTCAGTGATCAGTGAAATCTTGTTTCAGTACCTCTGAATGTTGCTTTACAACATCCAGGGCCCCCGTGTGTATAATGACAGATTTCACAGTTCTGTGCTCATTAGTGAGCTTTAAGATTTTTTATTAGCGATATCAGACACCATATCATTGGTAAAACACACTACTTTGGTGTTCTTATCGGTGCAAAAATTTCTCACATCCTTGACAGCACCAACGTTTAGGGTGGCATTTTTTACACGCGAGAGAGACTACATCCTTCGGCTGGCCTGGGAACGCTTCGGGATCCCCCCGGAAGAGATGGATGAAGTGGCTGGGGAGAGGGAAGTCTGGGCGTCCCTGCTAAAGCTACTGCCCCCGCGACCAAACCTTGGATAAGCGGTAGAAAATGGATGGATGGATGGGTGTATGATTTAGTTTCATACCTTTCAGTGGTGGTGGGGCATGAGCATTATTTGCCAGGGTCTTGTAAAAGTGGCTCAATTCTATTTGTTAGTCTGATATCAATGTTTTGTGTTGACTTGCGTCCTCTGTTTTTTGCCCTTCGCTCTAGCGACCGTCCACGGCCGCGGTCTCAGAGTTTAAGAAGGACTCAACGCTGGCCAGCCAGGTACCTTGATAATCTCCTGGTGTCATGGCCTCCCTTTTCTGTTCCATATCTTTAGGCTTTGCGTCCAGTAAATTCCAGGGAGTACTGCTAGATGATCTATTACCGTTTCCACAGTCCACATCCGTCCTCTTTGAGGAGCTAAACTGCCTGTCTGTTAGTATACTCTTGCTCACCATTTTGAGACATCAGTAGTGGTTTCATTCCCCGACTGTGCATTTACCGCCACATATACTTCAAGGTGCTGAATTTTAATTTCCAGGACTGCCATCTTCTGTTGCAGTTTGTGATAGTTCAGTGTAAAAGGGAGGCATCTTGTTGCTGGTCTTGTTGCTAATATCAGCCTTATGCTAATTAGCAGGCCACACTCACGGAATGGTGAGGGGGTATCAAAATGTTTGGGAATATGGCAACGACTGTATGGACAAAATGTACAGTCCCACAGGTTTAAAGATATCCAGGAGTCGCTGCTTCTCATTTCTTTGGAAGAAGAAAAACAAGCTTATCAGCAAGAAAAATGTAAACAGAGGCAAAGCTTGCAGAGCAAGCAAAAAAGTATCTGCACTGTACAAGAGCAGGAGTGGAAATGGCTGAATAAGCAGTTTACGAGCGAAGCGGGCGTTCCCGAGGGGGGTGTTTCTGATGAATGGGAACGTCCATTCGTGGCCGCAGCCGGATAATATTGGGGAACCTGCTCACTGTCAGTTTCTCTGCAATCCCATCGACATTGAGGCACAACTAAATCTGAAATGAGACGCTGTTATTCCCAAACTAGTTTCTGATCAAAAACCATTGCTTTCCATACTCAGTCAACATGGTGTATTTGTGCTGACCTTGGTGCAAATTTTGTGCACGCCCGCCAGTGAAAAAAGTCACCATCTCAGTGAAACGGCCGTCATGGTGAAAGAAAAATAGTTCCACATGATTGCACGTGGTTGGTGTAGAAATCATGTATCTAAACATATTTTGTTTTATCAAATCATGATCTGCCGAGCAATTATCAAGTGCCACAAATATTTTTTCCATTAAGTAGATTTTCCTAAAATTTTGATTCAATGATTTTTTTTGGTCTATTTTGTAATAATTTATCTTAGAATTTGTTGAGTGATTGAATATTAATACAATTAAATACATCTACATTTCATAATGATTTGTTCATATTTAATAAATAATTGGTTATTTAATAAATGTTGCTTTATTCTAATTACAATTTAAAATGAGAATTATTTTATTTGTAAAATAAACCATTTTACATTTTTTTATTCATCATTATCTACATTTTATGCATTTATCAAATTAAATCATTGGTTCATTTATTTATTGTCAATAAAATAATTTAAGTCGTAGTAGTAATAATATTTGATTTTATTAACATTATTAACATAATTTTACATAGATTTCAAATTTTAAAATTTCAATAATTGCATCATTAATAATCAGAACAATTACAAATAAAAACATTTAAAATTCGGAATGAATAATTTTATTGGTGAAAGATTTTTCATGTTTATTAATTTTAATTCTGTTTTTATGCATGTGTCTAATAAATAGTTATTTTATAATATAATGTAAATAAGATAAAACAATATTTCTATAGGACCCAATATTATTTTATTATTAGAGTAAAATGTTAGTGTATAGCCCTGATATATATTCTTCTTCAACAGCCCCAATTCCAATGAAGTTAGGACGTTGTGTTAAACATAAATAAAAAGAGAATACGATTTGCAAATCATGTTCAACCTATATTTATTTGAATACTCTACAAAGACAAGATATTTAATGTTCAAACTGAGAAACTTTATTGTTTTTAGCAAATAATCATTAACTTAGAATTTAATGGCTGCAACACGTTCCAAAAAAGATGAGACAGGTGGCAAAAAACACTGAGAAAGTTGAGGAATGCTCATCAAACACCTGTTTGAAACATCCCACAGGTGAACAGGCTAATTGGGAACAGGTGGGTCCCATGATTGGGTATAAAAGGAGCTTCCCTGAATTGCTCAGTCATTCACAAGTGTGTGAGAAAATAGTCGAACAGTTTAAGGACAATGTTCCTCAACGTACAATTTCCAGGAATTTAGGGATTTCATCATCTGCGGTCCATAATACCATCAAAAGGTTCAGATAATCTGGAGAAATCACTGCATGTAAGCGCCACGGCCGAAAACCAACATTGAATGCACGTGACCTTCGATCTGTCAGGCGGCACTGCATCAAAAACTGACATCAATGTGTAAAGGATATCACCATATGGGCTCAGGAACACTTCAGAAAACCAATATCAGTAAATACAGTTCGGCGCAAAACATTCCACAGTATTGGAGCTGCAACAGCAAACGCTCGTTCACCTCGAAGTTTAAGCCTGGTTCTGGAGTCTGTTAGGAGCAGCTGGTCAGCTGACTAGAGCGAGCGGCTGGGAAAGTAGCGGTGCAGCAGCTCAGAGAGGTACGGTGGGGCAAGGTCATTCAAGACTTTAAAAGCAAATAAAATAATTTTTAAATGAATCCTAAAACGAACAGCCAGCCAGTGGAGTGAAGGTAAAATAGGTGATATATGCTAATACTTTCTTGTGCCAGTTAAAAGACGAGCCGCAGCATTTTGAACCAGTTGCAGACGAGCAATGGAGGACCCACTAACCCCCATATATAGTGCATTGCAGTAATTCAGCCGAGTGGTCACAAAGGCGTGGATTACTATTTCAAAGTGCTGTTTCTGAAGGACCAGTTTGATTTTTGCTTGCTGCCTTAAGTGGAAAAAGCTAGATTTAACCACAGCTTTAACTTCGGTGTCAAACTTAAGATCAGTGTCCACCTTAACACCCCGGTTGTTAATGATGGACTTTTGATATTGTGCTGAGTGACCCAGATCGAAGAAGTGCCACTAAAGACCATGACCTCTGTCTTTTTTCATTTAAATTTAAAAAGTTAAGAGACATCCAGGTCTTAATATCATGTAAGCACGTCTGACTTTTTAAGGGGGGCATAGATCTGACTGCATAGCAATGACAGCTAGGACGTGAACCATTCAAGTGCTGTACCTCTGATGCCCACCCACTGCTCCAAACGAGTAATCAAGATGTTATGGTCCACTGTATCAATACAGTGACCAGAGTCAGTAGCTAAAAAGATGTCATTAAAAACTGTTTTATAAATGTTTTAAAACCGGATTGGAAAGGCTCAATTATATTTTGTTTATTAATAAACTCCATAAATTGGGAATAGACAATATTTTCCAGGATTTTAGAAAGGAAAGGCAATTTGGAGAAAATTGCCAAAACAGTGGGATCCAGCCCAGGTTTTAAATTTTTTTTTTTTTTTTTAACAAAGGTTGCACAACGACATGTTTAAAATTAATGGGAACCACTCCTGCAGACAGACTACTATTAATAACTGCAGTAAGTGATGGCCCAATAGAAGGGAAAACCTCCTTAAAAACTCGGGGAGGGACAATATCACTTGGTGAACCTGAGGGCTTCAAATGACCAACAATTTCCTGCACAAGGTGCAGAGTCACAGGCTCAAAATGGTCTCAAACAGCTTGTTCAACAGAATTCTAGCGGGTGAGAAGATGCCTGGGGAATGGAGGATTTTTTTAAGAACAAGGGTGATGTGCGGAGCTGTGGGAAATATAGAGGAATAAAGTTGACGAGCCACACAATGAAGTTTATAGGAAAGAGTAGTGGAGGCTAGACTCGGGACAGATGTGAGTATTTGTGAGCAACAGTTTGGTTTCATGCATAGAAAGAGTACCACAGATGCATTATTTGCCT
Source organism: Phyllopteryx taeniolatus (assembly GCF_024500385.1). Lineage (NCBI taxonomy): Eukaryota > Metazoa > Chordata > Actinopteri > Syngnathiformes > Syngnathidae > Phyllopteryx > Phyllopteryx taeniolatus. Next base: position 16,203,948 of record NC_084503.1, on the reverse strand, counting down.
TGAGGATGTTGATGGTAAAGTACAGAGGTCAAAAGGAGGTACATTATGTCTTTGTAGCTCTAGAGAGAGCGTATCACAGAGTACCCAGAGAGGAACTGTGGTACTGCATGCGGAAGTCTGGAGTGGCAGACAAGTATGTTAAAATAATACAGGACATGTATGATGGCAACAGAACAGTGGTGAGGTGTGCTGTAGGTGTGACAAAGGAAATTAAGGTGGAGGTGGGACTGCATCAGGGATAAGCCCTGAACCCCTTCCTGTTTGCAATGCTGATCGTCTGACATATGAGGTTAGACTGGAATCCCCGTGCACTATGATGTGTGCGGATGACATTGTGATCTGGAGTGAAAGCAGGGAGCAGGTGGAGGAACAGTTAGAAAGGTGGAGGCATGCACTGGAAAGGAGAAGAATGAAGATTAGTCAAAGCAAGACAGGATGTATCTGCATGAATGAAAGCGGTGCAGGGGGAAGAGTGAGGCAACAGGGAGAAGACATAGCAAGGGTGGAGGACTTCAAATAGTTGGGGTCAACAGTTCAGCGCAATGGTGAGTGTGGTAAAGAAGTGAAGAAACAGGTCCTAGCAGGTTGGAACAGGTGGCGGAAGGTGTCAGGTGTGTTGTGTGACAGAAGTGTCTCTGCTCGGATGAAGGGCAAAGTTTTTAAAACAGTGGTGAGGCCAGCCGTGATGTACGGATTAGAGACAGTGACACTGAAGAGACAACGGGAAGCAGAGGTGGAGGTGGCGGAAGTGAAGATGTTGAGGTTCTCTCTCGGAGTGACCAGGTTGGATAGGATTAGAAATGAGCTCATCAGAGTGACAGCCGAGGTTAGATGTTTTGGAGACCAAGTTAGAGAGCGCAGACTTCGATGGTTTGGACACGTCCAGAGGAGAGATATTGAGTGTATTGGTAGAAGGGTGATGAGGATGGAACCGCCAGGCAAGAGAGCGAGAGGAAGACCAAAGAGAACGTTGATGGATGTCGTGAGGTAAGACATGAGGGCAGTTGATGTTTGAGAGGATATGCAGGAGATAGGCTACCATGGAAAAGGATGACACGCTGTGGCAACCCCTAACTGGTCAAGCCAAAAGGACAAGAAGAAGAAAGTAAATTGAGTGGATATCTTTAGGTATAAACTGAGATATGTGCCTTTCCCCTCCGTTTCGAACTACAACACACTACATGACTGTGCTTTACTGGCAGACACTTTTGAAAAGAAAACGCTAAATTGAGCTCTGCTTTGAACCCTGTGGCACGCCGTACCGTCTCGTAATAGTGACGTAAGTGACGTTAAAGATAGGCGACGTTAGCGGGTATTATTGTTAACCTATTGATATGTCTTGCTGAGTATAGTGTAATTTCAGGAAATCTCTTTTGACAAATTTGTGTCGTCATATTTACGTTTACTTGGACGAAAATGTCCACTTTACCGGAGTCACTGACCAACGAGGGCTGGTAAGTCGCGTGGTAGCTAACATTGCTGGACAATTAAACCAAGGGGTGTCTACTTGTTTTGCGCTTCATGCTTGTGTAGAACCACAAAGGACTTCAAAGGACACGCAAATAGTTAAGAATGGGTAAATGATAAGAATTGGTCTTAAAAGGAAAGGGGCCCCACAACGTTTTAGATAGCCATAAACACGTAGCACTGTACGACAAGAAGACTAACTACTGTATTTGTCTAGAAGTAGCCTAGGCTGTAAAGGGTCCTCAAAGACGGCGATCAACATTTATAATTAAAACATACAAGTTCGTTTCTATTATACGATGTTTGCAGAGGTTTAAAGCCAGAACCTCGCTGTAGTACTCCGTAGAAGTTTTTGTTATAGTAGTAGCGTTACAGGTTTCGTTGTCATGACAAGTCATGCAGTAATAGTAACGACGACAACGGTGATGTAGGTATGCTATTAAAATTTTCAAACCACCTGCATAGACGGACAATAGAAATCATTGGCTAGAGGATAGAAACACACGTAAAATGAGCCCTCGTTTATAAGAATCGGATAAGGATCAAGGATTTTATAACACTTTTTATGTCGCAAATTGGCCTAAATTTGCTTGTCTGGAAATCTGTGTCAAGCAAGAGGAAATGTGTGACCAAAACCTTGACTCTGGTAGAAAAAACAGGCCATTTTTAGATTTTTCAATTGCGGCGTCCGCTTGAGCCATCTCATTTTCCAGGCCAAACCGAGAGCAAGTGCATTCATTGGCAGAATTACTTAAAACTTCACAGAAAATAATAATAATAATAAGCTCATCACGTCCATATAGTTTTCAATTGTGTCTGAATCTTATGAACGTGTGATTTTTGGATGCCGAAATCGACAAACATTTTCATCTGTCAGAACCACAGAAAATCTCATCTGAATTGAAATTTTCCAAAACAAGGTGATAAAGGGATTTCCCAACAACGTCATTGGAAAAGAACAAGGATTACCTTGTGGGAAACAATGAGAAAAACGATTTGGGTGGACCTCCGCTAAATCCAAGTGCCCGAAATCCGGCACAGCGAAATGGAAATAAAATGCGGCTGTTTTTCTTGATTTAGTAACATATCTACAGTCCCCTCCAAAAGTATTGCAACGGCAAGGTCAATTCCTTTGTTTTGGTTGTATACTGAAGACATTTGGGTTTCAGATAATAAGCTGAATAGGAGACAAAAGTTCAGAATTCCAGTTTGAACCTTGCCCTTCCAAAGCTTTTGGAGGGGACCGTAGATGAGGATACTAACGATTTATCTGCAGCATAGACGGGTACTTTAAGTCGTTTATAATCTCCACTAATGTACAATCGATTATTTTAAATACAGAATAGCTCACATGGAACCAAAGTAATAGATTTCTATTACTTGATCATTCAATTTTACTTTGAATTGGAGTAAGAGTGAAACCGAACTAACTTATTACCTTTATGTGATTTGTTTTGTCAAGCCACAGTCCTTTATTTCACAGGAAATGTTTGAAGTGGCTGCGTTGTTTTGCGGATCCTGAAACATACTTTTTTACGCGGTCAAATCTGATGTCTCCTGGAGATCAGCCGGGTCACCAAGGAATCGCAGTGAAATTGACCATGTTCCATTTCATTGGAGACCTTTTGGCAACTCTTCTCATGCTCACTATAGAGAAAAACCTTTTTGTAGCTTAATATCACAACACTGTGAGCAATTGTCACCAAAATGTATCTGGACATCTCTACCTATGTCCACTTCGACCTCTGAAAATATCAGAATGATTGCCCCAATATTAAAGCATCTTCCTCTTTAGATGACTGTCTCGATGTCCACGTAAACACACACACACACACACACACACACACACACACACACACACACACACACACAAAATATACATATATTTATTTAAAAAAAAAACAGTCAGCTGGGATAGGCGCGAGCACATCCACGACCCTAGTGAGGATAAGTGGTTCAGAAAAGGGATGGATGGCTTGATGGATAACTGTTATTATGCTAATCTACCATCTCTGCTTTTTCTGCATAGGTATCTCAGTGATGAAGGCATTGCTGAATTGAAAGGATCTGGTGAGAACATTACGCCTAAGGATATTATTCGCATTGCACTCGATGTGAGTACTTCCTTTTAAATATTTGTTTCTATGAACAAAGGATAAAAAAATTTTCTCGACTTTACGCCGATCTGATCGGTGTTATTGGACGATAATTAGCATTTTATGCTGATCTGCTTTCATGTCATAATTCGCCGATCCGATCAATGATGTCATCGATCGGCTCTGCACAAGACATTTAACTCTGTGTCGCTGTTGCATATGAATCCAAAAGCTAGTTTATTTTTAGCCGTGTCACGTGTCTTGTGGCGCAGTACTGGAACTATCTGACGGTCAATAAAGTTTTTTTCAATCTTGTCAGTTAAAAAACATCATCGGTGTGGGACTATTTTGCAGTGTCTCAGACAAACACCACGTAAGTTATTTGCAGTCTGTTCACAACTGAAGTACGTTGTGGGGAACGTCATCTAAATGCTTCAACAGAAATTTGATCGGACACCTGGAGAATGTACACAAGGAAGAGCAAGCCGCGTTCAAGCAACGCAGCGTGAAAAAAAAAAAAAAGGAAAAGCCAAACGTACGTGAACACCTGTCCATATAGCCGGGACAGTGAGAAAGTTAGAGTAACCATGTCATTAACAGTATTTATTAAAGTAATTTAATTACAGTAAGTTAGCACCCATTATTTCTGTCATGTTGTAATGTTGATCTGACCTAAACTTATGTCAGTGGTCAATCCTTGAATGCCCCCTAGAGGTCATTGATGTTTTCACTTTTGTCTAAAATTCTAGAGAATAATTCTGAGCTGGGATGGGCTCCAGCACGCCCGCGACCCTAGTGAGGTTAAGCGGTACAGAAAATGGATGAATGGATGGATGGATACAGTTCTCATTATACAGTACACAAGTATATACAATAAATGAACAAGTCTTAAAGTACAAAATTATATACAATAAATTAACACATTGCTCCATCTTTTGATCGGATCGGTTATCGTTTTTTTAAACTTGCTGATCTGTGATCGGCCCCAAAAACCTGATCGTGTAAAGCCACATTTTTTCCACTGAAGTCCGAGTCAAGTCACATGACATACATGCAAATCAGTCGCCATTTTGAACTATAAATATGCCATTTACGTGAATCATATAGATCCGATGACTTCTTCTTTGGGGGGGTGGTGGGGTGGGGGGTTGCTGTCGATGTTGTCATAGGCTGTTTCGTACTCCTGGATACATTAATTACTGTATGTACTTCCTGCCGTCTAATAGAAGACCATTCATTTGTTCTGTCTGTCACTATGCCTCACTGTCATAAATAGATAAATAAAGATACATTATTTCTTGTAAATGAATAATTTTTTGAGCAATTAAGTAAAATTTGATAATTTCCCACGGCACACCTGAAGAGCGCTCACGGCACACTAATGTGCCACGGCACACTGGTTGGGCATCACTGATTTAGACGAACAAAAAAAAACAACAGCTTTCATGTTTAGTATTTGTCTGGCACTGTCTACCCAAACGTGGATATTTCAGAACACTTTAAATTGAGAAAACACTGAGCAGTAAATTGCAGATGTTTTGTTGTCGTTTTGGCGGCACACAGACACACACACACACACACACACGCACACACACATGTACACTCACACACACACACACAACAACATCAGAATTTGCACATTCACATTTTATTTTTTTGCTGTTCATGCTGTGGTTAAAACATCTGAAACTACTCACTATTTACTCAGTACTTTAGTAATTATTTCACTGTGTACTTTTTTACTCAAGTAATTTTTTTGGAGGACTACTTTTTACTTTTACTTGAGTCACATTATTGTCACGTAACAGTACTCTTGAGTACAATATTTGACTACTCTACCCACGTCTGGAGCGGAGAGCCTCTATTGCTACTCTTACGTTTAAGCAACATTTTTGCTCATCAAATCAGCCAGTGTCGTATTAGTTGCACTGGCCTTTTGTATTTTTGCGTTGATTTGCTGCGGGTCGTGGCCCTGGTTGTGGTCCCAGTGGAACAGCGAAGCACACGTAACATCGGCGACAAGAACTGGTCCGCTAGTATTAATTGTATTGTAGTAATTAGGAAACGCGCCTACAATTATCTAATTAGTTTACGGATGTTAATGTTAAATGTATTAAGCGACGGACCGATGTTAGGGATTATGTCACAACACAGAATGAACTAACTGAAAATTCAGAAGTGACCAATAAAAACAGAAAAAATACTGTACTTAATATTAATATTTTCCTGCCCCAAATCCAGGTGTTAAAAACATGTTGCATTATTCCCCAAAATACTCATGGGTGTATTAACTCAAAAGGGTGCTTCTGCTAAATACTGAGCAAAGGGTCTGAAGGGTCTGTGTGATATTTCAGTTTTTCTTAAATAAATCTGCAAAAATTTCAACAATTCGGTTTTTTTTCTGTCAATATGGGGTGCTGTGTGTACATTGAGGGAAAAATGAACTTAAATGATTTTAGCAAATGGCTGCAATATAACAAAGAGTGAAAATTTTAAGGGGTCTGAATACTTTCCATACCCACTGTTCATCGCGATGACGAACAAAATATCATGCAGCCCTAATGCCAAGTCACATTCTGCACGTGTGACAACAGCGTGGCTCATAGTAAAAGACTGAGAGTACTCGAACTAATCCAGAACTGTCTCCCTTTGAAAACGTGTAGCCCCTTATGAAGCGCAAAATACGATAACGAAGACCCTCGGCCATTGAGCAACTGAAGTTGTACATCAAACAAGTATGGGAAAAAATTCCACCAGCAAAGCCTCAACTAGTGTCCTCAGTTCCCAAATGGTTGTTGTGTGTTTTTATTCAAAGGAAAGGTGAAGTAACATCGTGGTAAACATGCCGTCCCAGCTTTTTGGGAATGTGTTGCAGGCAGGCATAAAATTCAAAATGAGTGAATATTTACAAAAACAAAAACGTTTATCAGTTTGAACATTAAATATCTTGTCTTTGTAGCAGGGTTATAATAGTTTGGGATTTTCCATTATAGTTTTTCATTTTGATTTTTCTTTTTTCAAATTCAGTTACTTTTAATTGGTTATTTTGGAGCGGCATGGTGGCCGACTGGTTAGAGTGTCTGCCTCACAGTTCTGAGGACTCCTGTGTGGAGTTTACATGTTCTCCCCGTGCCTGCGTGGGTTTTCTCCGGGCACTCCGGTTTCCTCCCACATCCCAAAAACATGCATGGTAGATTAATTGACACCTCTAAATTACCCGTAGGTGTGAATGTGAGTGGGGATGGTTGTTTGTTTGTATGTGCCCTGCGATTGGCTGGCAACCAGTTAAGGGTGTACCCCGCCTCCTGCCCGATGATAGCTGGGATAGGCTCCAGCATGCCCGCGACCCTAGTGAGGAGAAGCAGCTCAGAAAATGAATGGATGGATGGATAGTTATTTTGGAGCAGGTTTGTTAGTTTTTGATTTTTTTTTTAATCAAACATTTTAGTTTAGTTATGCTTCATTTTTTAAAATTAGTTTCAGTTGTTTTATAAGGGGTATCTTTTAAGTGTGAGATTAACAAAAAAATCACAATAACTATTCTGTAATAAAAAAGAAAAAATGAGAAAATGTTTTATTAATTTACTAGCAGAGGACCAATCATCCACATTCCAAATACAGGTAATGTGTAACAGTCACCAAAATTGGTGTGCAATAAATGCAGTACATAATCCTGCTTCTAAAGTTAGATTAGCTGCATCACAACATACAGTAAAACAATTCATGTGACACGTGCTGTAGTATGGCCTTAATAAAAATGTGTACATATGTTTAACTTACTTTTACTTACTTATTTCCATGTTTTCCTTCCCTTGTTGCTAAATTCCGAACTTCTCAAGTGGACTTTCAGTTTTGTGACTATTCCTCTTCCACACATAGCACCCTCTTCCACAACAAGCCACTTGCTTGCATCTGGGACAGTCATAGTCAAACAAAGAGAAAGTAGATTACATAGACAGACAGACAGGCAGGCACACAGATAAAGTGGAGAAATTTATTTGATCCCTCACTGATTTTATAAATTCACCCACTAACAAAGAGCAGTCTCTAATTTTAATGGTCGGTTTATGTTAACAGTAAGAGACAGATATCTGAAAGAACATCACTTTTAGAAAAAGGATACAAATGTATTTGCATTTCATTGAGTGAAATAAGTATTTCATACCCTACCAACAATAAAGAATTCTGCTCCCTCAGACTAGTCCTATCAATTTAAGAAAGTACTCCTCGTCTAAACTCGTTAGCTGTATGAACGACACCTATCTCAATTTGTGACCTGTATGAAAACGAGGGTTGGGCATCGTTTGAATTTGAGGGATTCCGGTCCCGATTCTGGTTCTTCATTTCGATTCTGGTTTATTTTTATTTCTTTATTTTTTTAATAGGGGGCTGGGTCAAAAAAGTTAGCATGATTTAAATAAAGGGTGTCCAAATTATGAACGTCCATTTTCTTAGCATCCCGCAGCATAGACTAAAATTAACATTTGACTCTGGGCCCTTTATAACTAGTATCAATATAAAACCTATGAACTAAAAGCTAATGTGTATGGAACTAACCCAGTTTATTTAATATTCATTAATTAATGTTTCAGCTAAAAGTTAAATACAGCATTGTTAAAATGGTTATTTGGGACTGTTTTATCACGTCAAATGGTTTCGGTCTGGGGCTTCTCGCAAGGTTTCACCTTGTGGTGTATCAGTGATCATGAGAAAGGTCAGGCATCAGCCCACAACTACATGGGAGGAGCTCGTTCGTGATCTCAAGGCAGCTGGGACGACAGTCACCAATAAAAACATTGGCAACACGCTACGCCGTAATGAATTAAAATCTTGCAGCGCCTGTAAGATCCATGTTTAAGAAGGCACATGTACAAGCCCGTCTGAAGTTTGCCAATGAACACCTACATGATTGGGAGAAGGTAATGTGGTCTGATGAGACAAAAACCGAGCTGTTTGGAATCAATTTGACTTGCTCTGTTTGGAAGAAGAGGAATTCAGACTGTGGCCCCAAGGTAGAAGCATATTGCTTTGGGGATGTTTCTCTACAAAGGAGACAGGTCAAGTGAACTACAATCCACAAAGGACTGTTCAACCTTCCTTCTGTATTCATTCTGTATCTATGGCTGGACCGAAATGAATACATTTAAAATCAATACCGAAATCTCATGGATGAAATTAATTGACAAAGACAAAAACTGAGGACATTTGCGCCATGATTATAGTTATATTTAGTTAATTTTGCAAACGTAAAATGTCTTTTTCGTTTTTGTTTTTTTTAAACATCGTTTATTTTGTTTAAACATTTTTTTTTTTACATTTTTTTTTAGTTATTATTTAGTTACTTTTTAGTGGCACGGTGGACGACTGGTTAGAGTGTCTGCCTCACAGTTTCTGAGGACTCCTGTGTGGAGTTTGCATGTTCTCCCCTTGTCTGCGTGGGTTTTCTCCGGGCACTCCGGTTTCCTCCCACATCCCAAAAACATGCATGGTAGGTTAATTGAAAACTCTAAATTGCCCGTAGGTGTGAATCTGAGTGCGAATGGTTGTTTGTTTGTATGTGCCCTGTGATTGGCTGGCAACCAGTTCAGGGTGTACCCCGCCTCCTGCCCGATGATTGCTGGGATAGGCTCCAGTACACCCGCGACCCTAGTGAGGAGAAGCAGCTCAGAAAATGGATGGATGGATATTGTTATCAGGATATGTAAGATTTTGTCTATATCGCATGGCACTAGATGAGGGAAAGATGAATGCAGCATGGATGAAAACCTGTTTTAGATTGCTTTTGACCTGAAAATGGGGCTACGGTACATAATTCACCAAGACAATCGACCTCATTCACTAACGAATGCGGAGAAATGTTCTTACTCTGCGCACAAGTTGAGCACAAAATACACAGATTCATGACACATGCGTACCTGCCAATTTACTTCGCACCACCGTGGGTATGTTAAGTAATCAGAATTCATTCTAAATGACGGCTTGTCCCCGTGTTGCTCCAGTCTGCATAAACCGCGCCCCTATTTCCCAATAAAAGGACGTCCATTTGAGGAATCTAAGACAACGCTCAGAAGTTTATAGTCAGAAGAGATACGGCTCCAAAAGTTAAATAACTTTTATAAATACATAACTATTGATCTTGCTAAACACGGAACCTGACAACATATAATGATGTTAATCATTTTTCTTTAATTCCTAAATTGAATTAGAGAATATGGCATACAAAACAAGCATAGAAAAAATAAATTAAGAGCCGAGAATGAACAAACACTGCACAAGTTGTTGAAATAGATAGTAAGGGATAAATATAGCACAGCAAAGAGGTATTTGTAGTTGATAAAATCCTTGAAATTAGCAATGGAAGCGACAGAAAACATAAAATATGCCGCCCAGAGTTACTGTATGTTACCATGCCAGCGGTGACGTGTGTGCGCCTTTTTTTCCCCCCTTCTTTTTGACGATCATTTGTGAGCTCTAAATTTTGGGGAATGTTTGAGATTTGTAGCGTGCATGTCACAGCAGGTACGGGCGAAAACTCTGAAGCCTTGGATTAATGTGAGCGGTTCGATGGATTTTCCGGTTGCACGATCAAAGCATGAACTCCCGCAATCGCCTCGTTGCGTGACAACTACCAACACACAGACAGTGGCAGATACACACATACATAGAGCACTGACAAGCACTTGAATGGAATAAGGGTAAGAGCACTGACAAGCACTTGAATGGAACATGGGTAAAAGTGAAGTGTTATTTATTTTACTGTTGTTTAGGACATTAGTCAACTAATTAGCAAATTCCCAATTTAAGTTGTCGTTACATCCATCAATCCATTTTCTGAGCCGCTTATCCTCACAAGGGTCGCAGGCGTGGTGGAGCAGGAGGCAGGGTATACCCTGAAGTGGTTTCCAGCCAAACGCAGGGCACATAGAAACAAACAACCATTCGCACTCACATTCACACCTACAGCCAATTTAGAGTCTTCAATCAACCTACCATGCATGTTTTTGGGATGTGGGAGGAAACCGGAGTGAGAAAACCCATGCAGGGACGGGGAGAACATGCAAACTCCACACAGGCGGGGCCGGGGATTGAACCCCGGTCCTCAGAACTGTGAGGCAGACGCTCTAACCAGTCGGCCGCCGTTGTTGTTACAATTATTATTATTTTTATTAATTACTGTAGTGTCAATATGTTTTTCATCTTGGGAAAAAGATGTATGTTTTAAATTTTTTTTTAAAAAGCTGATCCTTCATTGTTTGTCTGTATGCATGGTCTGAGGAGGTTCAAATTTGTTCGCAGCGTACACACAAAACATACATATTTATGAATCATATTTGTGCATATGCACTTAGTAAATGAGGCCCAATGACTCTTAATATCCCTGCTTAAGCTGCTGCCTCCGCTACCCAACCCTGGATAAGTGGAAGAAAATGGATGGATGGACTCTTGGCATACAGCCAAGATATGAAAGCAGTGGCTTCAGGTCAACTTTGTGAGTGTCCCTGAGTATCCCAGCCAACGCTCAGACCTAAAAGCTTCTGGCATCATATTAACAAAAGACTAGATTATTATATATATTTTTTTTAATTAAAGTCATTATGGGCTGTTGTACTGTATGTAGAATTCTGAGGGGAAAAAAGGCATTAATTCCATTTTAGAATAAGACTTAAATTCCGTAAATAAGGTCGCAGTTCGATGATCGACTGTGTTCGTGACATCGGACTTGCGGCCGCATGTCTTGGACACTGGTGAAGAGAGGGACGGAGCTGTCAACTGTTCACCACCTGGTGGTGAGTTGGCTCCGATGGTGGGGGAAGATGCCGGTTCGACCTGGCAGGCCCAAACATATTGTGAGGGTCTGCTGGGAACGTCTGGCAGAATCCCCTGTCAGAAGGAGTTTCAACTCCCAGCTCCGACAGAACTTTGCTCATGTTCTGGGGGAGGCGGGGGACATCGAGTGGACGATGTTCCGTGCCTCCATTGCTGAGGCGGCCGACCGGAGCTGTGACCGTAAGGAAGGAGTCTGGGTTCTCTGGGGCGGGCTCTCCTATCTCTGGGGTTGAGGTCACCGATGTGGTTAAAAAGCCCCTTGGTGGCAAGGCCCAAGGGGTGGATGAGATTCGCCCGGAGTTCCTTAAGGCTCTGGATGTTGTGGAGCTGTCCTGGTTGACACGCCTCTGCAACATCGCGTGGACATCCTTTTTAAGAAGGAGGACCGGAGGGTGTGTTCCAACTACAGGGGGATCACACTCCTCAGCCTCCCTGGTAAGGTCTATTCAGGGGTGCTGGAGAGGAGGGTCCGTCGGGAAATCGAATCTCAGATTCAGGAGAAGCAGTGTGGTTTTCGTCCTGGCCGTGGAACAGTGGACCAGCTCTAGACCATCAGCAGGTTCCTTGAGGGTGCATGGGAGTTTGCCCAACCAGTCCCAATGTGTTTTGTGGACTTGGAGAAGGCGTTCGACCGTGTCCCTCGGGGAATCCTATGGGGGGTGCTTAGGGAGTATGGGGTACCAAACCCCCTGATACGGGCTATTCGGTCCCTGTACGACCGTAGTCGGAGTTTGGTCCGCATATCCGGCAGTAATTCGGACTCGTTTTCCGGTGAGGGTTGGACTCCGCCAAGGCTGCCCTTTGTCACCGATTCTGTTCATAACTTTTATGGACATAATTTCTCGGCGCAGCCGAGGCGTAGAAGGGGTCCGGTTGGGTGGCCTCAGTATTGCATCTCTGCTTTTTGCAGATGATGTGGTTCTGTTGGCTTAATCAAGCCGTGATCTCCAACTCTCACTGGAGCGGTTCGCAGCCGAGTGTGAAGCGGCTGAGATGAGAATCAGCACCTCCAAATCTGAGACCATGGTCCTCAGTTGGAAAAGGGTTGCGTGCCCTCTCCAGGTCGGGGATGAGATCCTGCCCCAAGTGGAGGACTTCAAATATCTTGGGATCTTGTTCACGGGTGAGAGAAGAATGGAGCGGGAGATTGACAGGCGGATCGGTGCAGCGTCTGCAGTGATGCGGACTTTGTATTGGTCCATTGTGGTAAAGAAGGAGCTAAGCCGAAAGGCGAAGCTCTCAATTTACCGGTCGATCTACGTTCCTACCCTCACCTATGGTCATGAGGTATGGGTCATGACCGAAAGAACAAGATCCAAGATACAAGCGGCCGAAATGAGTTTCGTCCGCAGGGTGTCCGGCTCTCCCTTAGAGAGAGGGTGAGAAGCCCGGTCATCTGGGAGGATCTCAGAAGAGAGCTGCTCCTTCTCCACATTGAGAGGAGCCAGATAAGGTGGCTGGAGCATCTGATTCGGATGCCTCCCGGACGCCTCCCTGGTGAGGTGTTCCGGGAACATCCCACCGGGAGGAGACCCTGGGGACGACCCAGGACACGCTGGAGAGACTATGTCTCTTGGCTGGCCTGGGAGCGCCTCGGGATCTCCCCAGAAGAGCTGGATAAAGTAGATGGGGAGAGGGAAGTCTGTGCGTCCCTGCTAAAGCTACTGCCCCCGCGACCCGACCTCGGATAATCGGTAGAAAATGGATGGATGTAATTAAATTCCGGAACAAAAGCTATTTAAAAAAGGAAAAAAAGGCCTTTACAAAGATGCTCAACACTTTATTTTGATTTACACTGTTAGAGAGATCTCTATTTACATTGTTAAACATTGTAGGTTTACTTTGAAGTGGTCTAAGACTAATTAGTCTCTTACATTTAGAGAGGGATGTTTATCAATGATGATGTGTAAACGGTTTAATGTCAGCATGAATCACATATTTTCCCTGGTAGTACAATTCCAGTGAAGAGAAAAATTCTTCAGAGAATAGTCGTCAACTCTTGCATAATATTGACTTGTTGTTGCTGTCTTTCTTTTCCATTACTTCAGTTAACCAACATTTCTTTTGCAGACTGATCTCAGACTGATTGGAAGAAAAATTCTGCCACCTGATATCAACAGTGGAAGGGTTGAAAAGGTGAGTTTCAGAGAAAGGTTTCAATGGTACCATTTGTGCAAATGTTAGTTTAAGAACTCTGTAAACTGGATTTTTGGACCTTTTTTTAAGGTTACAGTCATAGCTAAGCACACCTTAAAAGTTTAAATGGATTGCAATCCTTTTAAATGTCAGTAGATGGCCCTAACACACTTCCAAACACAAGAGAGGCTTCCACCTTTGTTCACACTTTCTGCTAAAGTGTTTGTTGCTGGTAGTAGATCAATACATACTTTTATGTGTAACACCACCCACACAAAAACAGTTTGTATGAATGATTTGTGTTCTGTGTGAATCCAAATTTAGCCTGCATAATGTTGCGTTTTTCACCTTTCTCTCCTCATCCATTTTCACATGCATGAATTTCCATGAATTGCTTGTTTTAGAGGTCTGTTGATTTTATATTCTATGAGAAAATAAACCTGAAAAACCGGTTCAGTTGTTGTGATCATATTCCCAATAGCCCACAATGCCAAATGTGTTAAAAGAAATACTGAATGTGAACTATATTTACTGTATTTAAAGTAAATATTTTTTAAATATTAACTACTTTGTTGTTCCTGTCAATTTGGTGCACTTCTTTTGATTCGCCAATGTGTATCCTCCCATATGCCCAGCTGGAGGGTCAATGTGTTCTCCAGCTGCAGAAGTTGAGGAATATCTCTGTGCCAAAAGACATAGAGTCCCAGGGAGGGCTACGAATGCTGCGCCTTCAAATGACAGATGGCCATACCACCTGTTCTGGATTGGAGTTTAAACACCTGACCAAAATCAGGTGCTTGAGTCACTGCTTCTTGCATTTTTATAAATGGAGCATAATTCAGCTCAACTTTATTTACTGCACATTATTGTTTGTCAATAATTCCTGTTTTTCTTTATTAAAAGTATAAAGTATCATGTATATTTTTCTACTACATGTCAATTCTTTTGTTCATCGTATATTCATAAGCAAATGTGAAATTCTGTCCACAGTTCATCACCTCCTTGTCAACACTTGTCCCCCCACCACATGGTTAAATTTTCCCTTTATCTGCAATTTCCATGTGGTGGCTGATGATCTAATGATTTCCAGCCTGCATTATTTCTCTGGCCAAGCAACAGTGGCCTTGGTGACTGCTACCATGGTGACCAACTAGTGTGTAAAGGTGGCGTGGCCAGAGTGTGGCCTTTGACTTACTCATGGAAAGAGACATGAGAATAGAACTAATGCCCTCTTCATGAGCAGCAAGCACAGTTTTGCCACTGACGGCAATGGTTAGCATTTCTTTTAAGTGTCTTCTGTAAAGGTTTTGTTTCGGTATAAAAGGCTGTGAAGGGTACATTCAATTGCATAATTATTTTATTTGAACTGTTGGGACCTTTAGGATTGTTGATAGAGGGTTATCTGTGAACAGTAACAGAACTGATCCATGTGTATGGAGGGGAAATTTAATAGTATTCAAACGTACTTGAATGTAATTGGATAGAGGTTTCCTCACTTTTGCATAGAGTAAATTTTTTGCTACTAGTTTGGGGTAGAATCCTTTTTGTTCCTTTATCACCCAGTATCAGCAGTTGGAAATCCTTCCCTGTGCTTCCCTAATGAGTGAGGCAAGGGTATTATCAGTTCTGATGAGACAAAGGAGCTTTTACTTTAGCACAAGGAAGGGTGAGCATCTGGGATATTTTAATTTTTTTAATTTTAATTTTATTTTTTAAAAGTCTTTCCTGCCCTACTCCTATCCAATGGCCTCATGCCATGTATAAACTTATAAGGGAAAGGCAGAAGTCCCTGGTAAATTTTGTATTGGAAACATTGATTTTCTTTTTGTCTCCCAGTGCATGTTCCATAAAGCAGTGAGAAGATCTCAGAGCATCCTGAAAACTTTCTCAGCTGCCCAAGTGCTTCTCTTGAATTTATATTCCCGGCTTGTTAACGAAGAACAAAATATCATCCAGCTTTCTTCCTTTAATTTGTTGTGAATGTCAAGTCAAACTTTTCAAAAACATGACAACACCCCAAAGTGCTTTTGATTTCAAATACTGATCATGGGAAGCCTTGGATTTTGTAATAACTGGGTCGTCTGTGACAGCCATGGATCACTTTGTTCTATACTATAGTTGACAGTGTTCATCATGAATCCTGCCTCTCTTTGCTCAGATTGGCATCTGATGAAAAATGCGCTGAAAGCTGATGTTTACTGGGAAGGATTTTGAGTCATTCCAGAGCCATAATTATTTGAATTTGTATAAAAAGAAATTATACTATTGCAAAAGCATCCCACTAACGAAAGGTTCTTCCAATACGATGAGTCATAGTTGAACTGAAGCATTCCTTTAAGCTTATCAGCAAATATACAAATTGCTTTTGTGCACGGTGGACGACTGGTTAGCACATCCGCCTCACAGGTTCAAATCCGGCCTCGCCCATGTGGAGTTTGCATGTTCTCCCCGTGCCTGTATGGGTTTTCTCCGGTTTCTCAGTCCCCTCCCACATGCCACAAACATGCACGATAGGTTAATTGAAGACTCTAAATTGTTTGTAGGTATGAATGTGAGTGCGAATGGTTGTTTGTTTATATGCGGCCTGCGACCAGTTCAGGGTGTACCCCGCCTCCTGCCCGTAGTTAGCTGGGATAGGCTCCAGCATACCAGCTACCCTGATGAGGATAATGGATGGATGGGTTTTGTTTTGCTAATGTCTTATTGTGTTTGCTTTTCAGCCTTAATACTCCCCCTGGAACAAAAATTAAGCTCCTAGGTACAGTCCTGGTTAGGAATGGGTTTTTGCTGCTCGATGACTCAAAAATGTCAATTCTTGGTGGAGAGGTTGAACACATGGTGGAGAAATGGGAACTGCAAAGGGTAAGGGTGGAATTTATTTATTTATTTATTTATTTAATCATGTCTGAGGTTTTGTGGTCAAGAAATCAGAATACAGCGCTAATGTTTAACATACTGTATTTTCATTGAAATAGGCACTGCTTGTCTTTAATCTTGTTTTTCTTAGTTTTGAAAACCCTTGTAATGAACTTCTTACTCCACCTGCAGAGTCTGGCCAAACACAGCAGAAACAACATCGGAGCAGAAGGTGGGCCACCTCCTTTTTTGGCATTTGGCCAGGTAAGGTTAATCATCATGATAATCTTTGATTTAAATATTACCATTTCCCTTATTAAAATCGAACAATAATGTACGAGTCATTGATCATTCTTGTTCCTTACAATGCAATTAATGATGAATACTTTTAGATATAGGTAAAACTGTTACAATTATAAGCAAAAATGTTGAGTAAAATTTAAGTACGGTACTATACTTTGGTTCTTCATCATGTTTACTACACAATGGCCCAACAATATAAGTTCAACCAAATAGGTGATATTGTTGCATTGAATCATACTTAATAATCAATTAATTTGCATTTGATCCTGCATCTTTTTTTGCAGAAGAATGCAAAGAAGGATGAAGTGGACAGCGAAGCGCTTGACCAGAGGAAAACCATTCAGAGTGTAGTCAAACTTACTGATGAGAATGACGAGTTTGCAAAACATCGAACAGCAGCTATTGCTGAGGTGGCCAAGGGCAAAGAGGTCGGTAAATCCTGAATGTCAAGCTGACTTTCATTAACTGGCTTGTTGCAGTTTTAAAATGAAATATATAGCGGCTGGAATAAGTATTTAACATGCCACCATTTTTCTCACTAAATATATTTACAAAGATGCTATTGACATGGAATTTTCACCAGATGTTGGGAACAACCCAAGTAATCCATACATACAATAAGATCAGAAATTAAGTTGTGTAATAATGTGAAATGACACGGGGAAAAAGTATTGAACACATGAAGAAAGGAAGGTGTAAAAAGGCATGGAAAGCCAAGACAACACCAAATCTATCAATAATCAAGCAGCAACCCAGCCCCTTGTCAGTGCAAATGAATATCAGCTGGTTCAGTCCTAATTGATGAGCTACAAAAAGGTCTCATTTCCAAGGTGTGAGTCAAGACACATCTCATGATGGGTAAGAGCAAAGAGCTGTCTCAAGACCATCGCAAACTAATTGTTGCAAAACATAACGATGGCATTGGTGACAAGCGCGTATCTAAGCTTCTGAATCAGAATTAGAATCATCTTTATTTGCCAAGTATGTCACACAAGGAATTTGTCTCCGGTAGTTGGAGCCGCTCTAATACGACAACAGACAGTCAATTTACAGAACACTTTGGAGACATAAAGACATTGACAAAAAAAAAAAAAACAGTCACTGAGCAGTAAAGGGTTGCTAGTTATCCGGTAATGCCGGTACATTATTTATTTTTTGACAATTGTGCAAAAAAATGCAGAGTCCTCTAGCACTTAGAGCAGTTCGAATGACTAATATTGCAATAGTCCGGCGCAATGACCATTGTGCAAAGGGCGCTGAGACTTCAAGGAGTGTATGCGGTTTAAAGTGACGAGTAGTGCGATAATCTGGGACAATGTTGGTTGTGCAAATGTTACAGATACTCCTCAATCAGTGTGCAAATAGAGCAGATGCTACTCTGGCATGAGTGGCCAGTATATGCAAATAGTGCAGCATGGCGAGACAACTACAGTGAGTGCATGAGTAATACATAATTGAACTCAAGTCAAAAAATTGCCAGCATGTTGTAATGGAATTGTCGGTTAGGTGTTTAAGAAGTTGATCGCAAGAGGGAAGAAGCTGTTGGAATGTCTACTAGTTCTAGTTTGCATTGATTGGTAGCGCCTACCTGAGGGAAGGAGCTGGAAGAGCTGGTGACCGGGGTGGGGAGGGTCCGAGAGGATTTTGCACGCCCTTGTTCCAGTGAGCACGGTTGGCGCCATAATCCGTAAGTGTAGCCAATCATACCACCATAGATTTGCCTCGATCAGGTGCTCCTCGCAAGATTTCTGGACAGAGGAGTGCAAAAAATAATCGGAATAGTTGTCCAAGAGCCAAGGACCACCTGTGGAGAGCGTCAAAAAGACCTGGAATTAGCAGGTACTGTTGCCACAAGGAAAATAGTGAGTAATCTACTCCGCCGCCATGGCCTGTATGCATGCTCACCACGCAAGACTCCATTGCTGGGGAAAAAAAGCATATCAAAGCTCGTTTAAAGTTTGCTGAACAACATTTGGACAAGTCAGTTAAATACTGGGAGAATATAGTCTGGTCTGATGAGAGCAAAATTGAACTGTTTGAATGCCATAATGCACACCACATTTGGAGGAGAAATGGCACTGCACATCACCCTAAAAACACCATACCAACAGTGAAGTTCGGAGGTGGGAACATGATGGTGTGGGGCTGCTTTTCACAAAATGGTAATGGTAAACTTCACATTGAAGAAAGGATGAATGGGAATATGTAAAGAGGCATTCTTGACAAAAATCTGCTGCCATCTATGAGGATGATGAAAGTGAAAGTGACATTTCATCAGGATAATGATCCAAAACATACTGCCAAGGAAACTCAGAATTGGTTTTAAAGAAAAAAAATAAAGCCGCTAGAATGGCCCAGCCAATCACCTGACTCGAATCCAATTGAAAATCTATGGAAAGAACTGAAACTCAAGGTCCATAAAATAAGCCCACAGAACCTTCAAGATTTGAAGACTGCTTGTGTGGAGGGATGGGCCAAAATGACACCAGAGCAATGCATGCGACTAGTTTCTCCATACGGTAGACATCTTGACGCTGTCATTGGAAACAGAGCCTTTTGTAAAAAGTATTAAATAAATACCATTTGGCATGTTCAATACTTTTTCCCTGTGTCATTTGACATTATTACACACAACTTAATTTCTAAGCTGGTTTGTTCTACTTTCTTTGTATCTATGGGTTACTTGGATTGTTCCCAACATCTGGTGAAATTTTCATGTCAATAGCACCTTTGGAAATTTATGTAGTGAGAAAAATGGTGATGTGTTCAATACTTGTTTCAGCCGCTGTATATGTCAATATAGGTATAAAGATAAATGTTGTACCTTACGGGAATGCTATTTTACTTGTTCCAATTACAAACATGTTAAGCTTACTTCCTTTAGGGCCGAGCTCACTGGCCTGGAGAGTATTTGGCGAACAGGTGGTGACTTGAGTCTCTGCTGGTTGCGGAGACATCTCCGCGACGTCTCCTCTAGAGAGTAGTCAGGTCGCGAGGGAGTCGCGGTGAATTCCAGCATGATTTCATCTGAGACCTTTTAAAGACATTTCAAAATCTCAAGCAGGTCTCGGAGATGTGGTGGAGACTAAAATACTTAGGGCTGCACATAAGCTGTTGTGCAGAGCGTCCCTGAGTCGCCAGTGTCGCCGTGACTGATCAGCCTCAGCAGTCATGGTCACATTTCTGCCAGTGAAATAGGCCCCCTTGGTTTTTAATTTTCTTTGCATGCATACAGTTTTGGTATCGGCAGAATTGCTTTTTTAATTTGTTTCTCACAAGCATGTTTCCCTATGTTATTTCATGTTTCCTTGTTAGGGTCCCCGTATATTCGGTGGAGGAGGAAATGCAGGAAGTAATTTATCCACCACTACTTTAAGGAAACGTGACAAGCATAGGCGGGAAGACAGGCTTGAAAGACATGAAAACAGATGGGATGGAAACTATCGAGAGCTGGTGAGAGGACTTAATTTTAGTCAAATGTGCAAGCCTGACTAAATGTAAGACTTGACAATGGTGTGAAAGTGTTTTCCCCCTTCTTGAGTTCTTTTTTTTTTTTTTTTAACGTATGTTTGTCATACTTAAATGTTTCCCATCATCAAACCAATTTAAAGATTTGTCAAAGACAACACAAGTAAACACAAAATGCAGTTTTTAAAAGATTTTTATTCAGGGAGAAAAAAAAATCCAAACCTACATGGTCCTGTGTGAAAAAGTGATTGCCCCCCTCCCCCTGTTAAAAAATAACTGTGGTTTATCATACCTGAGTTCAATTTCTGTAGCCACTCCCAGGCCTGATACTGCCACACCTGAAATCACTTAAATAGGACCTGCCTGACAAAGTCAAATAGACTAAAAGATCCTCAAAAGCTAGACATCATCCCGAAAGCTAAAGAAATTCAGGAACAAATGAGAAAGTCATTGCAATCTGTCATTGTGGAAAAGGTTATAAAGCCATTTCTAAAGCTGTGGGACTTCAGCAAACCACAGTGAGCGCCATTATCCACAGATGGCGAAAACATAGAATAGTGGTAAACCATCCCAGGAGTGGTCGGCTGACCAAAATTACCCCAAGAGCGCAGAGACGACTCATCCAAGAGGTCACAAAAGACCCCACAACAACATCCAAAGAACTGCAGGCCTCAAATGCCTCAGTTAAGGTCTGTGTTCATGCCTCCACCATAAGAAAGAGAGTGGGTGAAAATGACCTGCATGGCAAAAACCACTGCTGACCAAAAGAACATTTAGGCTCATCTCAATTTTGCCAGATCTTGATGATCCCCAAGACATTTGGGAAAATACTCTGTGGTCTGATGAGACAAAAGTTGAACATTTGGGAAGGTGTGTGTCAACATCTGGTGTAAAAGTAACACCGCATTTCAGAAAAAGAACATACCAACAGTAAAATATGGTTGTGATTGTGTGATGGTCTGGGGCTGTCTTGCTGCTTCAGGACCTGGAAGACTTGCTGTGATAAATGGAACCATGAATTTTGCTGACTCACAAAAATTCATGAAGTAGAATGTGTTCTGTGACCTCAAGCTGAAACGAACTTGGTTTCTGCTGCAGGACAATGATCCAAAACACACTAGCAAGTCCCCCTCTGAATGGCTGAGAAAAAAAAAAAAAAAGACAACTTTCCCCTCCTTGAGCCGTCACCTTGTCGTGGTGGAGGGGTTTGTGTGTCCCAGTGATCCTAGGAGCTAAGTTGTCTGGGGCTTTATGCCCCTGGCAGGGTCACCCATGACAAACAGGTCCTAGGTGAGGGACCAGACAAAGCACAGCTCAAAGACCCCTAATGATGACGACAAACAATGGACTTCGTTTTCCCTTGCCCGGACGCGGGCCACCAGGGCCCCCCACTGGAGCCAGGCCTGGTGGTGGGGCTCGAAGGCGAGCGCCTGGTGGATAACAGCCCGAAAGGATAACGTGGGTCCCCCTTCCCATGGGCTCACCACCTGTGGGAGGGGCCATAGGGGTCGGGTGCAGTGTGAGCTGGGCGGTGGCCGAAGGCGGGGACCTTGGCGATCCGATCCCCGGCTACAGAAGCTGGCTCTAGGGACGTGGAATGTCACCTCTCTGGCAGGGAAGGAGCCCGAGCTGGTGTGTGAGGTCGAGAAGTTCCGACTCGATATAGTCGCCTCCACACACACCTTGGGCTCTGGTACCAGTCCTCTCGAGAGGGGTTGGACTCTCTTCCACTCTGGAGTTGCCCATGGTGAGAGGCGCCGAGCAGGTGTGGGTATACTTATTGCCCCCCGGCTCGGCGCCTGTACGTTGGGGTTCACCCCGGTGGACGAGAGGGTAGCCTCCCTCCGCCTTCGGGTGGGGGGACGGGTCCTGACTGTTGTTTGTGCCTATGCACCAAACAGCAGTTCAGAGTACCCACCCTTTTTGGAGTCCTTGGAGGGGGTGCTGGAGAGCGCTCCCGCTGGGGACTCCATTGTTCTGTTGGGGGACTTCAATGCTCACGTGGGCAATGACAGTGAGACCTGGAAGGGCGCGATTGGGAGGAACGGCCCCCTCGATCAGAACCCGAGCGGTGTTCTGTTATTGGACTTCTGTGCTCGTCACGGATTGTCCATAACGAACACCATGTTCAAGCATAAGGGTGTCCACACGTGCACTTGGCACCAGGACACCCTAGGTCGCAGTTCGATGATCGACTTTGTGGTCGTGTCATCGGACTTGCGGCCGCATGTCTTGGACACTCGGGTGAAGAGAGGGGCGGAGCTGTCAACTGATCACCACCTGGTGGTGAGTTGGCGCCGATGGTGGGGGAAGATGCCGGTCCGACGTGGCAGGCCCAAACGTATTGTGAGGGTCTGCTGGGAATGTCTGGCAGAATCCCCTGTCAGAAGGAGTTTCAACTCCCATCTCCGACAGAACTTTGCTCATGTTCCGGGGGAGGCGGACATCGAGTCCGAGTGGACCATGTTCCGCGCCTCCATTGCTGAGGCGGCCGACCGGAGCTGTGGCCGTAAGGTGGTCGGTGCCTGTCGTGGCGGCAATCCCCGAACCCGTTGGTGGACACCAACGGTGAGGGATGCCGTCAAGCTGAAGAAGGAGTCCTATCGGGCCTTTTTGGCCTGTGGGACTCCTGAGGCAGCTGATGGGTACCGGCTGGCCAAGCGGAATGCAGCTCTGGTGGTTGCTGAAGCAAAAACCCGGGCATGGGAGGAGTTCGGTGAGGCCATGGAGAAAGACTTCCGGACGGCTTCGAGGAAATTCTGGTCCACCATCCGACGTCTCAGGAGAGGAAAGCAGTGCACCACCAACACTGTGTATAGTGGGGATGGGGCGCTGCTGACCTCACTCGGGACGTTGTGAGTCGGTGGGGAGAATACTTCGAAGACCTCCTCAATTCCACCGACACGCCTTCCCATGGGGAAGCAGAGTGTGGGTTCTCTGAGGCGGGCTCTCCTATCTCTGGGTTTGAGGTCACCGAGGTAGTTAAAAAGCTCCTCGGTGGCAGGGCCCCGGGGGTGGATGAGATTCGCCCGGAGTTCCTAAAGGCTCTGGATGTTGTGGGGCTGTCCTGGTTGACACGCCTCTGCAACATCGCGTGGACATCGGGGACAGTGCCTCTGGATTGGCAGACTGGGGTGGTGGTCCCCCTTTTTAAGAAGGGGGACCGGAGGGTGTGTTCCAACTACAGGGGGATCACACTGCTCAGCCTCCCTGGTAAGGTCTATTCAGGGGTGCTGGAGAGGAGGGTCCGTCGGGAAGTCGAATCTCAGATTCAGGAGGAGGAGTGTGGTTTTCGTCCTGGCCGTGAAACAGTGGACCAGCTCTACACCCTCGGCAGGGTTCTCGAGGGTGCATGGGAGTTCGCCCAACCAGTCTACATGTGTTTTGTGGACTTGGAGAAGGCGTTCGACCGTGTCCCTCGGGGAGTCCTGTGGAGAGTGCTTCGGGAGTATGGGGTACCGAACCCCCTGATACGAGCTGTTCGGTCCCTGTACGACCGGAGTCAGAGTTTGGTCCGCATATCCGGCAGTAAGTCGGACTCGTTCCCGGTGAGGGTTGGACTCCGCCAAGGCTGCCCTTTGTCGCCGATTCTGTTCATAACTTTTATGGACAGAATTTCTAGGTGCAGCCGAGGCGTAGAGGGGGTCCGGTTTGGTGGCCTCAGTATTGCATCTCTGCTTTTTGCAGATGATGTGGTTCTGTTGGCTTCATCAAGCCGTGACCTCCAACTCTCATTGGAGCAGTTCGCAGCCGATTGTGAAGCGGCTGGGATGAGAATCAGCACCTCCAAATCTGAGACCATGGTCCTCAGTCGGGAAAGGGTGGCATGCCATCTCCAGGTCGGGGATGAGATCCTGCCCCAAGTGGAGGAATTCAAGTATCTTGGGGTCTTGTTCACGAGTGAGGGAAGAATGGAACGGGAGATCGACAGGCGGATCGGTGCAGCGTCTGCAGTGATGCGGACTTTGTATCGGTCCGTTGTGGTAAAGAAAGAGCTAAGCCGAAAGGCGAAGCTCTCAATTTACCGGTCGATCTTCGTTCCTACCCTCACCTATGGTCATGAGCTGTGGGTCGTGACCGAAAGAACAAGATCCCGGATACAAGCGGCCGAAATGAGTTTCCTCCGCAGGGTGTCCGGGCTCTCCCTTAGAGATAGGGTGAGAAGCTCGGTCATCCGGGAGGATCTCAGAGTAGAGCCGCTGCTCCTCCGCATTGAGAGGAGCCAGATGAGGTGGCTGGGGCATCTGATTCGGATGCCTCCCGGACGCCTCCCTGGTGAGGTGTTCCGGGCATGTCCCACCGGGAGGAGACACCGGGGACGACCCAGGACACGCTGGAGAGACTACATCCTTCGGCTGGCCTGGGAACGCCTCGGGATCCCCCCGGAAGAGCTGGATGAAGTGGCTGGGGAGAGGGAAGTCTGGGCGTCCCTGCTGAAGCTACTGCCCCCGCGACCCGACCCGGATAAGCGGTAGAGAATGGATGGATGGATGGACAACTTTGAAGTGGCCTAGTCAAAGTCCTCACCTGAATCCTATTCAGATGCTGTGGCATGATGTTATATTACATTATATGCAAAGCGTCTGAATACTTATGGCTGTGTGATATTTCAGTTTTTCTTTTCTTTTTTTTTTAAATCTGCCAAAAAATTTCTGTCAATATGGGTAGGGTGTTGTGTGTACATTGAGGGGGGAAAAAGTTGATTGGGAAAAAAAAATATTTTAGCAAATGGCTGCAATATAACAGTAAATCATTTAAGAGGGTCTGAATACTTACTGTATCCACTGTATATGCAGTCATTCATACCCCTGTCATATTGGAATAAAAGTGTAGGCTACACCTTTTTTATAACCTGGGTGGCGGTGGGACACGAGAATGAAAGTGTACACCTTTCTCATAACCTCTAGATGGCGGCATACATTTATAAAATGTGAAAGTTTTTTCCATTTTCCACTATACCTATGTATAATGTGCACTATTGACTTTTGACAATTTGTTTTTTGGGAGGGGGGGGAAATGCGCATTATACACGAAATTACGGGAGTCATTTACCAATTGCTCCAAAATGGATTGATATTATTGTAAAGGACTGCCATTTATTTTCTAAAATAAGTATTGAAGCCATCATTTATTAATGATGATGATTGTAGAGTAATTACGTTGATTAATTGAACAGTATGCAGAATTGCAGAATTTTTATCCTATTCCATAATATACTGCAATAAAGGTCCCATTGTAATGTATATATGGAAATTCAGACAAATTGTTCTGGAAGTGAATTTCTATAGTTTGGCTGCTCTGCTTATACTGCAGCTGATTCTGACTCTTTTTGAATTTAAATGAACATTCTGTGCCTTCTTCAAACAATATTATTGTTCCTTCTCTCACTCTGTGCACAGGTGGACGAGCGTGCCCTGAGAGACATCATAGACATGGGCTTTAACAAGGAGGCAGCCAGGCAAGCCTTAATGGATAATAAAAATAATCTTGAGGTGGCACTAAACAGTCTCCTGACGGAATCTTCTGGTAGCAGAGCCAACCCTTTGGTCACAGACAAGCCTCAGCCCAGAGGTTTGTAATTGACAGACATGGCCTTAAATATCTGGGATTTTTTAAAATTATATTGTGGGAGGCTAGGTGGCTATACCTAAATGAAAATAAACCCAAACTTATGATTCATGCAGCATATTTTGCATAGCAAATTTCTACAAACATTACTTTCGTATAAAATGGACCCTTGGTTGACAAGCTTAATTGGTTCTGTCATTGGTTTGTAAATTGAAAAGTTTGTATATTGAACATAATCTTCCCTTAAATTGTTAAAATAGGGACTTTTGTTGAGGCAGGATCCAATTGTTTGTTTGCATAAACACAACCAGTCCAAAGTTTTAAAACAACACAACTTTTTCCATTTTTTATTAATGATGATGATTGTAGAGTAATTATGTTGTTTAATGTTGTATTAAGATCAGAAATTGTGTGTAGTAATGTGAAATTACACAAGGAAAAAGTATTGAACACATGAAGATAGGGAGGTGCAAAAAGGCATGGAAACCCAAGACAAGACCGAAAATCTATCAAACAGCAATCCAGACCCTTGTCAGTGCAAATTAATATCAGCTGGTTCAGTCCAAATAAAGATGATTCTTATTCTGACATACAAAGTAGAATAAATAAGATCAGAACTTAAGTGATGTGTAATAATGTGAAATTACACAGGGAAAAAGTATTGAACACG
>NC_084503.1:16120057-16165057 GCF_024500385.1 Phyllopteryx taeniolatus | reverse complement strand
GGACATGAGGTGCTTCGCGCACACTGTTAACCTGACTTGTTCGTTTCATTGGAAATCCATTGTGGTGGTGTTTAGAGCCAAAAAGATGAGTTGTTGACTTCCCAATATTTATAGACTTGATTTGAGAGAGAGAGAGAGAGAGAGCGAGAGAGAGAGAGAGAGAAAATCAGCAATGGGTGACTTATGGAAATATCCTGGGCAAAGATGTTTGTCTTTTTTGTTCATGTATTTTAACTTTCATTGCTCTGAAATACCTTGTCAATAATATATTGGTATTTTGGGGGCCTATTCAGGAAGAGGAAGGGGTCGAGGCCGGTTCAGAAATGATGGTGAGGAGGAGGCTGGAGGAAGGCCCTCTGGACCAAGTACTCTTTTTGACTTCCTGGAATCGAAGATGGGTGTTTTTTCCATTGATGGTAGGTAAAATTGTGTCATCCGCCTCCTGGTTTCAGATCTCAGAATATCACATGGATAGACAAAGGCTATTGAGTTGAGGGAATTATGAACCATTTTGTTAATTTGTACTGTTGATCAATAAAACAAATTTCTGCTCCCTTACGGGGCAGCACTAGCTCAGTCTGTATTGGGCTCTAGAATCTGAGGACAAGGGTTCAAGTTCCTCTGCGGACGGAAATTTACAAATGGCAACTAATTTAGTTGGTGGAGAGATATTAGTCTGCTTTCTGCCTACTGTTGGGGTGCCCTCAAGCAAGGCATTATACGAACCCCCCAGCTCAAGTGATGCAGCATTCTTTGTACACCTCTTTCACGCTGAATCTCTCCTTGCATGCCTGCATGTATTTGATCTTGTTCTATCTGCAACACAAAATATACATCGGACTGGGAGTTGCATTTCTCCTTCCAATATCAACTAAAAAAAGACTGAAGAATTACTGATTGTAAATCAAGCAATTGTCCATTCCATATTAATACTGAAGGAATCACCATTTAACAAAAACACATTCATGTATTATTTTAGACATGCTCTTTGATATAATGCTGTCGATACTCTGATATTTATGGTATTTTCTTTCATTTGATTGCTCTATTTATTTGTTGCAGAGTCAAAAAGCCAGGCTCCTCAGAGACATGAGAATAAAGATAATTGGCACGGTTCAGACTATTACCCCAAAGAAGCCTCTCACACCAAGTTCACCTCACATAATGATCATAGACAAAAAAAGGGTGACAGGCCACCCCGCTTCCACAGGGACACAGACTTTCCCAAACCAGGGCAGGAGCCATTCTCGAACTGTATAAACCCCCAAACTTCATCAGTCCAGCAGTGGAGGGGCCAGGATGGGTTGTCACAGGGACCACCAGACAGACAACCGAATGACAAGAAAGAGACTGATGATGAGCATATTATTGCCTCTTCCTTTACACCATCTTTTACTCGTTCCAAGGAAACTCAAAAACAGACAGAGTCAGTTGGATCATGTCCACAGCGATCAAGAAATGGTGATGGTGGAAACATGGCTGGATCATTTCTCCGGAGAGGGGCAAAGGACAATACACCCTCATCTAAACTGGCGAATCCTTCAGGAAATGACAACCCAAACAACTTCAGACGAAAGGGGAAAACTGACCGACCCGACTACTTTGGGCGTCAAAGGGATAGTGTTCCACCAAACTCGAGGGGAGGAAATTTCAGAACGTCCTGTGAAGTAGAAATGTTACAGGATTCACAATTCTTGACAGGGTGTCCATCTAATTACCAAAATGGAGATGTGGTGCCTATAAGAACTGGGCCAATCAAGCCAACAAATACACCTGGTCCTGCCCATAGGGAGCAACCTCCTAAGAGGAACAGTCATAATAATCCTGGTCCCAAAAGAAAGTTTGGGCAAGGTAAAGGTCAAGGTCCTCGAGGGATAGTGAAAATTCCTAATGTAGGTCAGACATGGAAACCTGGAGATCAGTGCCTTGCTCTGTACTGGGAAGACACTAAGGTATGTATTGTTGTATGCTCCATTCATTAGAACCTCAGAAATAGATGCAGGCTACATATGTCACAAAATTCACTTGATTCTCCATCCCTTTGTTGTGTAGTAGTAACAGTAGTTCTGTCGACATTTGGCTAATAAAAGGAAGTGAGAACATTCAAGAATGATGCCTTTACAGATATTTAAGGATACATTTGGAATGGATCCACAAATGTGCAGTTAATCTGTATGTGCATGTATCAGTAAGTGTGTTGACAGTTTTCTGCATTTGTTGAAATTAACTGACAATTTGCTTTGTCTTGACATGTGGAAAAGTTCTACCATGCCACAATAGATGCCGTGCATCCATCAGGCTCTACAGCTGTAGTTGTGTTTAGTGATTATGGAAACTGTGAAGAGGTCCTCCTTCATAACCTCAAGCCTATTTCTGCTGACATCACGGTAAGGTGAAAATCACAAAGATAAACTAGAAAATTCCAGCTGGATTTTTAAATGTGCCATATCTGTAGCCCTGTTTTATTTTGAATTGTGAACGATTTATTGAGAGATGGAGTGTCCCTCAAAAATAGCCTTGAACTCATTTTGGTCGAGGGCCATATCATACAACAGTTCTAGTTTATCCTCAGAGAGTCGTGATGAGTCTGAAAATCATCACTCTATGACTCTAGAAATATATATTCACCTCATCTTACATATGCACAATTGCCCCCTGCGTTTGATTATAATATAGTTTTTAATAACAAATTAAATTTAAAATCAGCAGTCATGGAAAATAGTTGAAACCAAATATGTGTACAAGTACACAACTGTTGTTCAATTTAAATTGAGAAGGGATTTGGTTAAAATAATGCTTGTAATATCTGTTGAAACTTTAGATTTTGGTACAGAATTTCTGCTAAAATGAAAAGAACAACTCCATTTGGGGAAAACATTCAGTAGACAAATTTTTTGCTAAAGTGGGCCACATACAATGAAGTGACGGGCTGGACCTGGGCTCAGGCCTTAACTTTAATACCTGTGCTCTGAAGCATTTTTAACTTTGGCTCTGGCAAAATAGACATTTTTACAATACTAAAGCTAAAACAAAAGTGTCTTATTTGAGACATACATGTCTACCATTTCATCAAGCAGTAGGTAGTTGGAGTTAATTTTGTGGCCATGGTTGCAGTTTTTCCCCTATGTTTTGAGTGATTTTCTTTGTGCACCCGCTCTACCTGACACAACGCACAGCAATGGGAATTCCTGTCACAGGCTGAATTTCCTCTCCACCTATGACTTGTGGTAGGAGGAAAAGTTGACATTTTCCAAAAAAAACTTCAAAGTAGACAAAGAAATGTGTGAACATTAGGTTCTAACCATGTTTGCCACTTACAGTAGACACACATGCCTGAAAAAAAGAACATGGTGATCATGTTTTTAAGGCCTCCTCATATCTCCAGTTTGAAAGTCTTTTTTGTGTGTATTGTCACCATGGTTACATAAAATGTTTCAATATGAGTATATCATATGGTGCAATCAAGAAATTTTTTATATGTAATTTGTGGGGTTGCTTTCAATACTGTGCATTGTATTTTGGTTGAAAAAATGGGCAGAATAAGACTTGAGTATGAGGAATAACATGGGATGCTTTGCTTAGCAAAGCTCTTCTGCTTAGCAGTTAGAGGTATTGCATTGCTCCGCAAGCAGGTCCATAATAATGAAATTCCAAGCTTAAGCAATATAATGGAAAAACAATGAAATGAGAATAACATTTAATCTAACAAGCCTCAACTCTGTTAAATGCACAATGTCAGGAGGAAGAAGATGGTTACTATGACAGTTCCCTAGAGTTTCGCCGTGGTGGTGATGGACAGCCGAGGCGCACAAGACCAACACAACAGTATTACCAGCCACCGAGGGCACGAGATTGATGTCAACGTTTACTCTGGCTGGTGAATTAATATGAAATTGCAGGGTCTTCCCCTTAGTGGTAATATTTTCTGTAAATGTCAGTGTTTATAGACTGTATGAACTACACTATGACAGTGTTCTGAACTAAGGAAGGAATTTTTCATCCTCACAATTATACAGTCAAGGATATTTTTCTAACCTTGTGTTATTGTGTAATACACATTAAAACAGCCCAAAATCAACTTAGTGTATTAAATTAAAACCCTTCCTGTTTAAATGTTCAACACTAGAATGAAGCACTGAGTATAGAATATATTCCATACTTATTCGATGCAATTGGAAATGGATAAAATGCATTTTGTGGTAATTAGCTTCAACAAATGATTATTTCTCAACTCGTTAGTGTGCTTTTTCATTAACTTTTTGCTGTTTTCACCAATCCCGAGTTTTTCCTAAACGCAATGACATTGAGGACTTTTCAAAGGGCTTACAATGCAAAAATAAGAGCAAAAACTGACTCTGAGCACTTGATTTTGTTCAGCTCAATTACTGTAAATGTTGTGAAGGTTTCTTAAAAGGATGTATTGAAATAAAACCTAATGTATCTAGTACATTTGTTGCATTTTTAATTATCAAATGAAACTAATGTAGAATAAGAAACCTCAATGGGTCTTGGCTATTTGTCGCACTGCTCATTTGAAGCAGCACCACGCTCACTCGTTTGTCTTGTTCTTTGAAGGAAATCCCACCGTGTAAAACAATCTCTTCCCCTGTAATTGAGATGGTTGCACTGCAGAGATATCATTTTGCACATTACAAAAGGGATCGTTCTTCAAGCGTTGCACACATGCCACTTGTACTGTGCAAGGGACGAGTTTTACACATGAAGAAATATTCTGCACCTTGACTCCAATTCCACCTCCACCTGCAGCAGGAGACAAATGGACAATGCACTAGGGTTCAGTGGAGGTTGCGGTGCTATTCTGTATCACTGGTCCAATAGATTTGGTTTATTTTCCTACAGAGGCGCCAAGATGAATAATGAATGTGTGGTAATATGGAAACCAATCCAAGAGGAACTGAAAGTGAAGCTATTCAAAGGATTTGGAGGACTGATTATGTCACACTGTCCATATCTAGTACAGATTTTCAATCAGACCAGTAATATTTTTTAAAAGTTAATTTTAAATGATTTTATTAATATAACAATTTGTAACAATATGAACACCCAATAGATTAGTTTGCCTGAATTAAAAGATAAAGACTTTCAACAAGTCCTTTTGAAACTGTGTTTGAAAATAAGTGGATTTTGATCAAGGGATTCTAAAGTGCCAGACAATAAAAGTTAAAAAATCAAGTAAGTATGGTAATTATTTAAGAAACAAAGAAAAGGGTTTCTGTATTGCTACATTATTTCTTGTTAACTACAGGTGCAAATATATTTTGTATTTAAACTAATATTAACAACTAACAACCAATCAATCAAATTGAATAAACAGATAATATTAATATCTTAAATCGCCATTGTCTTCATTTTATTATTGTTTGAAATCACAATGACCTTATTCTTGTTTAAAATTACCTAGATTTTTACTGAAGTTGATGCTTTGTTTTCTCACGGTCTGCCAGCCTCTCACACAGGCACCAAGGCAATAAAAAATAAAAAAATGATAAAAATGATCAAAGAAATGTGCAGGAAATTGTCCAACAGTGCAATGTTTTAAGTGACAATCTATTTGCAACTTCCTAGGTCCTAGCTCCTCTGTTTACATGCTAGATCCTCCCTCCAGAAATTCCATCGAGGAGCAAGGATATTGACAGAGGAGCAAGGCGGAAGGAAGTAGTAATGTTCGGGGGAAATGAGACAATTCTTACTCAATTACTTCATTTCATGTGGACGTCTATTAAAGATGATGTCATGTCATTGACGCGTGTCACAAATGAAGTGCCTGCATGGCTGAATTAGTACTATCACAACAAGTGTCCCCTTAATGTTTTATGTTTAAAGTGGGATTAAATTAAAGTCAAATATAACCAACACTTACTCTTCACAAATTTGCAGACGCAAAGACGATCGGGATTGGTCTTTCCCAAGTCCGTCTCCACCCCCACCCGGCACAGCGCATATTTGGAATGACTCGTGAATGTGTAAAGTATTGATGTGTTGCCTATGTATTACCAACCTCTTCATCAGCTCTGCAGTTTGATAACCTTTAAAGCTACACATGAAATGCTTTGTGCCCCTCTAGAGGAGGCTAGCCTTTCCCATATTAAACTTTTGCTCTGCATGCATGCGTCCCACCTGATTCCTTATTCTCATATACCTTTTCATGGCTGGCAGCCATTGTCTTGCGTTTTACCTGACCCTCCATCTCCACCAAGGTACCTTTGTGGGAGTGATATCTGAACCCTGTGATCCCCTTTAAATGTCCTTTCTCGTGCCATTTGTACATCAACTCGAACAACACAAACCTTTCTGTCCCTTCTGAAGAACGAAAAAAAAAGTAGACCAGAAACGAGCTTGCATAAGTCCCTGGAATGTATTTTTTGTTTGCAGATTTAAAGCTTTTTGTTGCAAAGAAAAAGTGCTCTAGGATTAATTTGATTGTAAAACTGATGAAGTTAGTGTTTTACTGTCATGCAACTGTTTTTTCACTCCACCTTCTTCTGTACATTGTCAGAATATACTATAATATATATAAAATGAGTGATCAAAATCTAAATACTGTAATAGATTTTATTTCCGTACACACAAATGCATAATAATAAAATAATAATGATAATAATGGCTTAGTTTTACTCTAGTACTTTTCAAGGCACCCATGGTCACTTAACAGTGACTCATGGGTTGATTAAAATGGATCTAGTGTACATGTGCGTGTGTGTGCGTGCGTGTGTGTGTGTGTGTGCGTGCGTGCGTGTACTGTTGAACTTTATGTGGAAATGGAACCATAGCTTGGAGCATGTACTGTTGAACTTTATGTGGAAATGGAATCATAGCTTGGAGTCCAGAATTCAGGAGTATGGTGGATGGAGCAGCAGTTAATCTTTATTTGGGATTTCCCCAACTGTACTGATAAATGCGTCAGGGGCCACAACCAGAAGCTATGGCTTGTCTGTGTTTAAATTGTGTAGGTTTAAACTCATCCAGGTTCTTATGACAGACAGGCAGTTGACCAATAATGGCAGGGGGATCTGAGTTTGGGTGTGTGCTGATGAAAGGTCACTCCATGCTGGTGGATAATCTGATCTAGGGTTTGCCTGGAGCTATGGAGAGTGACCAACCGTTCTGTTTGATCGGTATAATTCAAACCAGGAAGTAACTGTTCTATTCCAAATCACTTTTGGGGTGACAAAGAAAATGCTGCTTTTGACACGTTCACAGGTGCACAGAAGTTGGTGGACTTCTTGCAACACAGATGTGAAGCTGTTCTCAAAAACAGTGTTTATACAGCTAAATACTAGTTCAGTGATTAAGAACAAAGCTAAATATTGAAACACTTTTTAAGTTTATCCAATAAATGATTGACTTTGTAAAGAAAAATGCAGATGCAAATTTTTTTTTTAACAGTCCAATATTACTTTTTCTTCACCTTGTGATGAATAGAATGCACAGTGTTCCCAGTGCATTTGGGTGTATCATTGAATTGAGCTATACTCGCACTGCTAGCACGGCACTGCATCACACTGCTACAGTATTTAGCTAACTATTTATGCAATAAGCACACATAGGTAATGAGCAAACACTGCATGTAATTTTGTTAGTGCTCATGAATGTGAAATAAATGCATGTAAACTTTTTTTGTCCACAATAAAGCCCACCCAACCTTGTGGTTGATGTCCATGTGGTATTGCATGCAAACAAGTGACTTCATCTGAATGCTTTGTTGGCATCTCTTCGATAATGCTATTTGAATTGCAAAATGTCACTCATGCAGTGAAAATTGTAACCGATGCACTGATGGAGAAAAAACAGAAACATTTGCATAGAAGCAACCAGATGTTCCATTGACCTGGGCCACGATAGCTTACCTCCTTTGAATTTGGTTTCAAACATGGCCTGCACGTTAAAAGAATCTGAGTTTTACTTTATTTTTTTACCTCGCTTGGGACCCGGTGTAACTGCTGAGATTTATTTTATTCATATTTTTTAAATAAATAGAAATCAGTCCATCTTTGGTCATCACTAGCATCAGTGTGCTTACAGGGTTTAATTGGCATTATGACATTCATTCAAGAGAAAAATAGCCCTCTTAAACAGTGGGTTACAGAAAGCTTGTAGAACATGTATTGTATTTTATTTATTCGATACCTTTGGCACGCAATCACATTTGATGCATTGTTTTTGTGTACATTGTTAGGTGACTAAAATGATTACTGTAGTTCATTAATACACTGTTTCTTTGAACTGTATTATTCCAATATTCTAAACAGATTCACTAGACAAAAACATTACCTTTTAATGACCTCATAATACCCATTTAACCGAATGATGCAACAATAACATAGGAACAACGTTTGGCAGGGTTTAAAACTTGTGTTGTTACCACAGCAGAGAGGTTCAACACATTATGAGCAAGGTACTGGCTGCTTGTCAAGTGGTAATGGATGTTTTAGTGTGCATTGGACCGTGGCCTACTCAGGTCGCTCCTCCAACACTCTGCTAACATTTGTTGCCAAGTACTTCATGTGATACTCATAACACATGACAATATAATGATCAAACAGTGCCTGTTAGTTTGACCATAGACTGTGTTGACGAAGGGTGAGTGATGAATCAGCAGCTGGATATTGATCTTGGCCATTGCAGGATATGGGTCTACACAGCAAAGCAAACAAAGTAAAGCACCTCTCCGTCACTTTGACTGTCCCACTGTTGCGGCACTTGATGGCTCCGACGCCACATGCAAGAACTATTGAGTCCAGGTAGTGTGATTTCTTTTTTTGTTTGTTGTCATTAGCGCAGGTCTGTTTTTGTGTAACTCCCTGTCTACACTGTATGTCAAACCGAATGATGGGTAGTTATTCTTCCAGATAAGTTTCCATTGAATTTTGATTTGAAAAGCCTGCGCATGGATGAAACCATGAGCCATCTCCAATCTAATATCAAATTTGAATGAAATTTGCTATATGTCCATCCATCCATCTACAGTAGCTCTACTTATCTGAGGTCAGGGCGCGGGGGCAGCAGCAGGGAAACCCAGACTTCCCTCTCCCCAGCCACTTCGTCCAACTGTTCCGGGGGGATCCTGATGGTTCCCAGGCCAATTGGGAGACAAAGTCTCTCCAGCGTGACCCCAGTCGTCCCCAGTCGGACTCCTCCCAGAGGGATGTACCCAGAACACCTCACCGGGGAGGCGTCCAGGAGGCATCGTAACTTCGACTGGAAAATATTTTCCTGATTATTACTGACCCACGTGGAGGACGGCCAGTGGGGTGGTTGCTCTTCTGACTGGGGTGACTTACCACGTAGTTAAGCTCGCGTCCTCGTCATCAAGTGAGTGCCACCCCTTGGAGAATGTCGCCCTTGGCGACTTCCCCTGTCGCCCATATCATAAACCGCCACTGATCCAGACACACTTTTAATCACTCAATCAGGAGTGGGTATAGACCCTTTTTACCACTCAAATCTTTATTAATAAACTTAAATTGTTTTAAACAATTGTATGCTTACAACTGAACAGTTTGGCGAAGGCCCTCTGTCTCACATAGTATAGACAGGCATTAATAGTCACATACCTCTTTAGTGTGTTTAGGGGCTGATTTGGTGTGGGTCTCATTGTAAACTCATTCTGCTATCTTTCATCCTGACTTCTATGTTCCATGAAATAAGCCTTTAGGCATCAAAGCTGCCATTCTAGGCATCTGTTGTGTGTTTAGACACAGAACTAATATCACAGAAGGCAGGAGGCGTGACTGATCAAACTGACTACTGATCAAAGGAATGCGAACGTTATTCCAGAGCACGGAGCAGTCTCAGGTGAAGGTTTGGAGGAGAGTTTTTTTCATTGGGCTTGCTTGGTGCAGTGAGTGTAATTAAATGAGGAGACAGTCAATTATCTTTAAAATTTATATATATAAACATAAAATAATGAAGATTGTAAAGAGGAATTTGTTCAGACCCTCTGTGATTAATTTAGCCTTTGGTCTTTTGAAGTGGCAGACTAACTGAAATGAAACCAGATATACTGTCTTTAGAAGTTTTACTTCTCTGTGGTCTATTGGAAGGCTGTGAACCTTTTCATGTTTTTAGTTGCCTTTTTCATTACGAACTTGACAGTATTCACTCTTCTATTCACCACCTTTTTCAGCATCATTGTCAGACTTGGATGGCTGTTAGTTTAGTGTTTTGTGTTCACTTGGTAAATCCACCAAATCCTTCAATGCTTTGATCTTTTACTTTTCAGAGTATTGGCTTATGTTTCGGTAGAAGGCCCCTTGGAGATTTCACAGCCCTGAAAAAGTTATGGTTTATTAACAGTCACATACTGTACACTATTTTAATCTCCTTTGTGGGTGGAAAGTCTTCACAAAGACAAGACATCACAAATTATTTAAAATATAGTGTTATGTGGCTTGAGGTAATCTAAACCTTATATTCATATCTTACTGAAGATAATGTAGTATTACTTTTATTAAAAATATTTAAATGTTCTCATCTCTAATGGTGTAGTGATGCATTTGCCTGACTTCGGCACGGGCAGCGCATGTTCAGTTCCCACTCAGTGACGGTGTGAATGGTTGTCCATTTCTATATGTGCCCTGCAACTGACTGGCGACCAGTTCAGAGTGTAGTCTGCCTTTTACCCGAAGTCAGCTGGGATAGGTTCCAGCAACCCTGAACAGGATAAGCGGTATTGAGAATGGATTTAACTGCTCTCGCCAACATTGAGCACAAAGTCTCACAATGTCAATTTAAATTCAGATGTGCGCCAATGAATAGTCCTGTGAATTTAGATGCCATCAATAGAGACTGGGACAAAGGACTTTAAATTAGTGAAACCTGCTACAATTGAATAACAGTCGCTGCAAAAAATGGTGGTAGGTTAAAAAAGGAAAAAAAACAGCCAAAAGAAAGCAATGATGCCCATGCATACTAAATTAGGGTTCAGGGTGTCATCTGTGCTAATTGCATTTGTCTGATGAAGCACAGAAGGATTAACCTTTGAACGGTAGTAATTGCTATCTAACCGCCTTAAACAGAGATGTTGGGAGTCATGGCACTTCTCTATTACTAACGGACTTTTATAACACGGTTATTTATATGCTCCTGTTCGTCGATGAATGTGGATTTTACAGAAGCATATGGTGAAGAGTGAAATGTTCTCTTAAGTTAAAGAAAAATGAAACTGCAAGCAAAATAGTATTTTTCACGACATTCAGGTTCAGTAAATGTAAACTTGTTATATCCCTGGCGTCCGGCAGAAACCTTGCATTTCCAAAATTATCACTTATCAGGAAAAAAACGCAATGTTTTTTGAGCCGTTAACATTGTATCAGCAAAGAGAACAAGCAAATTCCAACACTTTATACTGGTCAATAATTTGTAAAAAATTGACCAATAGTATTGTAGCGTTTATTGGGGGACATCAAATTGTGCGTAATTTAGAAGGAAACAATGAGTTGGAAGCGGCGCCTGCGTCACTTCCGGGTTATCGTAATTTTAAATTACAGCGTTATAAAAGATATTTGATAAATATGGGGGGCACCACGTCATATTTTTACAAGTTTAACTTGAGGCGAAATGACGAGAAACCTTTATAATCAGTCTCTTATCGGAAGATGGCTACATTCTAGGAACTTTGAGTTCTAGACTTTCTAGAGGTTTCGTTCCAAGCCCAAACACATTTTTAATCAATGCAAGTGGTGAATTTTAGAGAAAATGTAATAATGTAAAGGGGTTTCTACAGGATAAAACGCAGACAAACACAAAACAAACAAGGTATCTACGAACATTGGCAAAGGAATTGATTTGTAATGTGAGATGAGCAGTATGGGCGTGTAGTTAATGCATATAGCTGATGACACCTGGTCTCGTTAATATACCCAAATATGCACTAATCCGTACTTTTAGTAGACCGCAATCTTGGACTTGTGTGTCTGGAACACGTTTGAAGCCGGCGGGTCAGGCTCCCGAGTGTTCGGCCGGCCTGGTCCGCACCTTGAGCAGGTGTATTTGATGGAAGGGAGGGAGGAAAAAGAGGAGGCCGACGAGGTCTCAGGCAGGACGTGTCTCGGGTGATTTCGGAGCGGGCGCATTGCGTCCGCCTCCGTTCCCTCCAACTGAGTTCGGGCCCCCAAGCAGGGTGGCTCGGAGCGCTTGCAGGAAGCGCCAGCCAGTGGATCGTCCGATGTGCGTCCTGCCTGGCGCGGTCGTCGGCGAGTTGGTCGGAGTGACCAAAAAGACTCCAAAAACTTCTCAACTTCTCCCAGCTCCGGCCCCTTTTATGGCCAGAGCGGGTCAAACAGGGGGGGTGTACCCCCTCCCCTTCCCCCCTACCACCCTCGCGAACACCGAAGGGTGTTATTTTTCCATTCTAGGATTATTCTGTGGTTTAAAACCAGTGGAATAAAATATGTATTATTGGATTTAAGATAACAATGCCATTTTCCCACCCTGCATTGTTCCACGCTCATTCTCTTTCAATCCTGTAATGAATGTTTCAAATGTTATGTGGTGTGGAGAACATTACTATTTTCATGTGATATTTCTGGCGTCGGGTGAGACATTCCATCTGGCTCAGTTAACAACAGATTTGACGTTAGACATTCAAGTTTGCAGCAATACTGTCACTAATGGCGTTAATGTAAAGTTCTTAAAATATTGACT
This sequence comes from Phyllopteryx taeniolatus, assembly GCF_024500385.1. NCBI lineage: Eukaryota > Metazoa > Chordata > Actinopteri > Syngnathiformes > Syngnathidae > Phyllopteryx > Phyllopteryx taeniolatus. The sequence continues at coordinate 16,152,391 of NC_084503.1, read as the reverse complement.
CCCAGTCGAGTCACAGACTGTCTTATGAACCCCTGTCTGTATTGTCGTTCAGTCGCCCGTGGGTGTCGCTGTGGCCTGTTCCAATTCCCGAGTAGCAGCTCTCAGCAGGGTGGAGGCGTCGCTGCCGGTCCAATCCTTCGACTGTCGGGGAGTTAATTAACTTAGCGTTAGCATCCGTGGGTCTCCCCTTTGAAGTCTCAGGCAGACGTGATTCACTTATCGTCCGCATGGCAAAGCAAATGTCTGTGTCTTGTTGAAGATGGTTTATTGTGTTAATCTGTTTAGATTCTGCGTGTGACTCTGGTGTTACAGTCTACCTCGGCGGGGAGCGGCGGTAGTGCGAGGCTGGGGTGCCGGGTGGCATCTTTTGCGTGGCATGTCCGCTATAGTACGGAGCCCCCCTGGTGCCAAGGTATGAGAAAAATAAAATTCATTGATAATCTGTTCCCTCAGTTTAGTAAACTGTACCCTCAATTTAGTAAACCGTACCCTCAATTTAGTAAACCGTACCCTCAGTTTAGTAATCCGTACCCTCAGTTTAGTAATCCGTACCCTCAATTTAGTAAACTGTACCCTCAGTTTAGTAATCCGTTCCCTCAGTTTAGCTAATGTCTGGGGCTCCGTATACCTACGTATATCTGTCAAGTGAAGTAAATTCTATTTGTATGTTATATTCTTACTCGTGTGAATTCTGTGTATAAATTGTCATGTCGTGATATATCCTACATCCCATTTTTTCAACTGAAAGGCAATATTGCTGTAGTTCGAGGGGGTTGATCATTATATAGCAGTACTAGCAGGACTGGCTACAATTAGCCTGCGTGTTTCCTAAACACAGTACTAAATTGAGGGTACAGATTACTAAACTGAGGGTACAGATTACTAAACTGAGGGTACAGTGTACTAAATTGAGGGTACGGATTACTAAACTGAGGGTACAGATTACTAAACTGAGGGTACAGTTTACTAAACTGAGGGTACGGATTACTAAACTGAGGGTACGGATTACTAAACTGAGGGTACAGTTTACTAAACTGAGGGAACGGATTACTAAACTGAGGGAACAGATTATCAATGAATTTTATTTTTCTCATACCTTGGCACCAGGGCGGCTCCGTACTATAGTATTATTCATATGTAAAAAAATAAAATAAATAAATAAATATTAAATCGACCAAATTTAAACAGGAGGATTCGACCCAACGCCAGCGATATGTTACTTTCAGTATATGCAGTATAAAGACTATTACTGAAGGATTAAAATTATGTTATCAAATAATATGTTGAAGGTCCCCTATTTTGGCTATTTAGACCCATACGGTGACTCTCTAACATGGACTTAATATAAAAGTGTCAATTTCATTTAAAAACACATTGGTTTTGTCATGTGTGTCCAGAAAAGGCCCCTATGACAGCTGCTTCTGTTTGACCCAGTTTTGTATCCACTTTGTCCATATTTGCCTACGACTGCTCCATTTCATCTAATTGGTTGTCGCCGTGTAGAAGACCCACTTGTGAGAGCACACGTTTTTTTATGTTGACAGCACGAGCTCGGGATTGGAAAGGGAAGGCGGAGAGCTTCGATAGTGACGTAGATAAGCTTGAGAAATTGGACTGACCTTATTTCAGGCCTCTCAGCAGAAAAACGTTTGGACGTGGACGATTTAAATTGATATTTCATGTGTTTACTGAGGCACCATAGAGACAATATTACATCCCAAATACTAGAAAAAGTTGGTTTGGCAAAATACTGGACATTTAAAGTAACAGACCTGAAGTCTGATATGCAAATAACAGGCAAAATCGATAGGCACAAGAAGAGTTAAAATTTACCATAGTGCCATTCCTGTTCATCCATCTATTTCCTACCGCTTATCCTGTTCAGAGTTGCATAGAAAATTGAGCCCCATCCCAGTTGACTGTGGGCAAAAGGAAGATTACAATCTGCACTGGTTGCCACTCAGTCAAGGGTTCTGAAACATAGAGGACTCTAACCCCCCAACGCTAACCCAATTCATCTTGGTTTTGAGATGTGGTTGACAAGACAAGTCGAAGATGAGTTGAGTCAACAGTTCCATCTCCACGTCACAAAAACAATAGTCTTATCTGTTATACCCGGAGCCTGGAAACCAGAGTCACTCCTCCTCCGCATCCCCAACCCACCCCTCAAAATACAGCCCCTTGGTGAAGTCTATTGTGCGTCACAGTTTCATTTAAAAAAAAAAAAAAAAAATACAAGTTAGATATTTGTTTTGTGCCACTATTTGAATATTGCACAAGGGCCTTTAGTTGTTCATGAGCTATTTTAGTCAATAATAATTATTCAATAATCATTACTTTACATTCCACATAGTGAGGTTTGTAGGGAGATAGGATTTTGTTCTCTGATTCGGCAGACACACACACAATCACAGTACATTTTGTTGACAGTTTTGTGTCCTTGACGTGCAAGCCGTTAGAGCCAGTCTTCTGAATCAGTGAAGGCTGTTGTTGTCTCTCGTGGGCAAGTTTTTTCCCCTCTCATACAAAGAGGCACGGCAACTTTTAACAAAATTTTAGTTTGGTTGCATACATTTTAGAGTCGATTGGATAATTTTCCCCTGATGTCCAAACCCCCCACCCCCACATTATTAAAAGGAACGCTGACAAAAGTCGGCACACAATAGGTGTCTCTTGGACGACATCTTTATTCTCTGATGATATACGTTCACGAGGCTAAGAGAATAGCAGCCAGACAGTGTCACGGCCAGTAAACAAATCCTTTTGTATGACATTTTCAAATTGGATAGTGAATCTATGAGCTAGTACCATATGGCAGATGAGCACTGTCCAATAGGAGAGCCTGAGACCAAGCCACACTATTGCCACTTATGTCTCTTCCCACCTGTTCATACAAAATCTGTTTTTCTCTGTCCTGAAACCAATCCTTCTGTTTTTAGTGTATCACTCCCTATTTTCTCAGATCCAGACCCAAACATGATTATCAAATTAAACTTTGGCCAGTCGCCAATCAGAATGGGTCTAGGCGGAAATGAGAGAAATTATTATACACCAATTTTCAAAGTTATTCCTGAAAAGCTGCTGCACCTTTTCTTTGCCAAATATGGTGCACAGACTTAGTTCCTCTTGGCAGAGAGAAAAGCTTCCTGAAATGCATGATTGGCTAAGATTAACAAGGAGTGCTCATCTGGCACATTAAACCTGGCGCGATTCAATAATTCAGCCACACAGTCAGACCATAAATGGCATTTTTCTTATTATTTCTCTCCAGAAGAGTCAGATGGAAAAGGGCATGAATGGCTCTTTCCTGTTCTTCCTTGTCTGTTTGGCTCTTATTGACATTTACACGTTCTAAAAATTGACAGCAATGCACGTTGCATTTAAAAGAGCAAGGCTTGTTCACATTGTAAAACAGTCTTCGTGTTTAGCTGCAAACTTTTTTTAGGCATGTAATCAGTACACTTGCTGATTTAAATAATAGATTAAAAAAAATAACTTACAAATATAATTGGGCACATTTCTAATTGTTATTGGTCTGTGAATGAAGTGACATTTGTAAGAGATCTTTGAGTACCTTGAAGGTAGAAAAGCGCTTATACAAGTGAAGCCCATTTACTATTCACATCTGGTCCCTATCCCCTGCATAGTAGAAATTTGCAGGAAATGGATGGTCCCTTAAATGTAATTAATTGGCTATATTCGTTTAAACTCTGAACAGACCTTAAACTATAATTAAAAAACACTTTATCATTTTAAACTAATCTTCAAACGTTACGCTTAAAATTGCTTACAGATAATTATGTTATGTTTTTAATACAATAAATGCCAAGTTTAAACTGAAATCTGTTTGTTTGTTTTTGAAATTGCCTCACCAGAAATGTTTGTCGACAATCAACATTGTCCCAGACTATCGCACTACTAGTCACTTTAAACTGCATACATTCCTTGAAGTCTCGGCCCCCTTTGCACAATGGTCATTGCACCGGACTATTGCTATATTAGTCATTCAAACTGTTCTAATTGCTAGAGGCATTACCAGATTACTAGCAACCTTTTATTCCTCAGTGACTGTTTTTCTCAATGTCTTTATGTCTCAAACGTATTCTCTGTCAATTGACTGACTGTCGTCGTACAAGGTTGGCTCCAACTACCGGAGACAAATTCCTTGTGCGTTTTTTGGACATACTTGGCAAAGTAAAGATGATTCTGATTCATTATTAAGTGAAAGGTCTTGTTTTCTCTTTTGTATTCATAATTGCTCTTTAACCATGCAAAAATATATTTTCTACTTATTCTTGATTATTCCAATAGTATTGTAGTAGAATACTCAATTACTAATTGATGTACGACTGGATGCCAATTCTTATTTTTGACAGGTCTGTTTAATGTCACGTCAGAAATAAAGTGAGGAAAAAATAAGTCATAGCATAACATTTTAATAGAATAACTTAAAAACTATCAATCGGTTTTGATGGGGCAATAAACTAAGCCCCCCACTTGACGATTGGCTTTTAAGGTGCAAAAATTTTGATCAGCCTCTAGTTTTCTTATTAAGGTTCAATGCACTTGTTTATCAAATTTGTTTTGATTTATAATTAGCAATTGTAAAATAAATATATACATTAATTAAATATAAATATACCTGGTGGCACGGTAGTCGACTGGTTAGTATATCTGCTTCACATTTCTGAGGACCCGGGTTCAAATCCAGGCTCGTCTCTCTGGAGTTTGCATGTTCTCGTGCCTGCGTAGGTTTTCTCTGGGTACTCCGGTTTCCTCCCACATCCCAAAAGCATGCATGGTAGGTTAATTGAAGACTCTAAATTGCTCGTAGGCGTGCCGTGTGATTGGCTGGTGATCAGTTCAGGGTGTACCCCCCCTCTTGCCCAGAGTCAGCTGGGATAGGCTCCAGCACGGCCGCGACCCTCGTGAGGAGTAGTAGTTTGGAAAATGGATGGATGGATAAGTATGTATATATGAAAATATATTTTGATTTTGTTGGTAAAATGACTAAAAAAAACCTCTAAACTCAAAGTGTAGGACTTGCGACTTGACTAGGGACTTACATGTCTCAACCTGAGACTTGACTCTGGACTTGCCTGTCTTGACTTTGGACTTGACTCGAGGGCAAAGACTTGTGACTTGCAGAGCAATGATTTGGTCTCACCTCTGCTTGAGTATGTCTCTCACACACAAACCATCATTAGAAGGATCATATAATGTGATTTTGCTAACATCTGAAAAAGAACTACACTAAGATTTACTGTTTTGTTGACTATATGTAACTTCACAATTTTAGTCCTGTACCTTTGCAACAGTTTTTTTCCTTTGTAATTTCACTTTTTTTTAAATGTTTTTTATTTTTTTAATTGTTGCCATTTAAAACCAAATGAAACAAAATCTCATTGGAATGTGCAGGTGTTCACAATATTGTTGCCAATGAGTGTATACAGTACCATCAAAAGCGTTCTCATGCTATTGAATAAGAAAGTATGTCCAAACTTTCGACTGGTTGTGTATAAGTGTCATGGGATTGACTGTTGACCGGTCCAGGATCGAGTCTGCCTTTCACCCACAGTCAACTGGGCTGAAATACTGGAGTATGCAGCCCCCCGCAAACAGTAACAGTTTTAACAGTTTGGAAAATGGATGGAATAGTGTTGCTGGGTACTTAATTTTAAAAAATGTGTGTTCATGCACTTTTGTTGAACATATTGAATGTATGCAGTCTGCCACGGAGGTAAAACAGAATTACATACTGACCTGTGAACAGCTCATTAGGTGAATAACCTGAAAACTAAACATCACATGTAACAGCCAGGGAGGTATTGCGAGTCTGGCAAGAAACACTTTTCATAGACAATAAGTCGCATGATTTAAAAAAAAATATTGGCTGGCGACCAGTTCAGGGTGTACCCCGCCTCGCGCCCGACGATAGCTGGGATATGCTCCAGCACGCGCGCGACCCTAGTTAGGATAAGCGGAACGGAAGATGAATGAATGAATGAATAATTTTTTTGTGTTGTGCTTAAATGAATTTGAAAATAAATAGCATGAATTGATTTGTATTAACCAGAACATGCAATTTAAAAATGTTGTATAGCTGTGCTATAGCTCTTTTGCTGTTTTGATAAATAAACACTTTTTACAACAAATCTGTCCCTTATTTTACTGGCCTTGTTTTTTGTTTTGTTTTTAATAGGAATGACAAAGAGAAAAATACTCTTTGTGAACCACATCACCATACATGTAGTAGGATTTAACACTATTGACTCATTGATGCTGGGGCAAATGACAGAATGATTCGCAAATAAAATTTAACAAATCAAAGCCAACATCTGTAAAGCATCTGTGTGTGTTGCTGGGATAGAACTCATTAAAGTTGGAAAATAAAAATTAGATGTTAAGAAAATTATTATCCCTTGCGGGATCAATATATGAGCATGAATGTAATGAACTGTATTTTGTCTCACCACCGCAATATTTATGAAGGTCTTTTAGTCAATAATAAAAAAATAGCAAGCAACAATACAGTATGAGTTGAGAATGCCACATGTACATATGCGTGTGTGTGCGCTGAAGAGTAGGGACCATATTTGATGTCATAACTTCTGAAATGTAGTCTTTCCTATTCATTAGAACAGGTGTAACCAAACCTAGTTCTTTTCATTGTGTATTTGTTTGATTTCATGGCAGCCAAATTTCAGTCAATCCAATCTCAAAATGGGATGTAAAATGCAGTACAGTAATTACATCATTAACAATTTAATGTAATTTCAGATGGGCATTGCTGGAGAGACAGATGGGCAGAACGCTGGCACAGAAGAAGGGTGTGTCATAGGGCTATTTATCGAGCCGTTTGTATAATATATGAACCAGAAACCTTTACAGGAACCAGCTGTACAAGTCCTCTGTGTGCGCAAATAGTGTTTTGTGTTGTATCTTTGGTACATAAATGTTTTACAATTTCCAATAAACCTTCATGAACAGTAGAGATTACTTAAGCTCAAGGTCACAAAGAGTTCAAGAACCAAAGCAAAGTCACACTTCCATTGTCTGACTGTGCAGCATATTCTGCATGGTCTGGTGATGGCTGCTTGTCAGAAGCATTACGGCAGAAGAAGGTGATAGGCCATGTAGCTTGCACAGTCTCCCTGTCTGTTTGACCTCCACCCTTTTCCAAGCACTTTAACACTTCAATTTACAACAAAAGGTTAAGGCTCGTTTAATACACATCAATAGTAACAAGATAGTATTTGTGTGACATAATACAATAATATTGATATGTTGTATGCCATAGAACAAAAACAGAAAGCGGATCTCCACCATTGTTAAAGGCAAAATTCAGGGTTCTTGACAGGGATTTGGGGCTCTTTTTATTAAAAAAAAAAAAAAAAAAACACTTCAATGACGCAAAATTAAAAATACTATTTTCTTGGGCCCCATGAATGGTCATCACTTTTCTCCCCTTTAGCATGCCATGTGAAATTAACTGCATTTGGTCAATGTGTAAAGAAACAAAAGAAATAATTTATTAGGAAACCATTACCCATTGCCAAACTTTTCAAAAGGAATGTATCTACAATTATCGGATTAAATATTGAATCTGAATTATTGGAAGGCTTCTCAGGATATTTTGCCTGACAAAACATTTCCTTGTTAGATCAAGATTGCAGTGAACGTTTATTTCTATTTTTATCTTTCTCACACAAACAGGCAGTTGGAGGAAAAGTGACCTTTAAAACTTGGCAATTATACTAACCCTTTTATAGTTACAGTTGTTCATGATACAGTTGTTAGTCATCATAATTACAACGATCAACATTCATTTCATTCATCAGACTTCCTCATGTATGCAAATATTGAACGCACCTTATTACCATGTTGCAATGTAGTTTGTAGGTGGTGAAAAAAATAGAATTACACAATAACTCAACTTTTCCCATGAAAATTATCAATGCATATTTGTTGTGATTTTGCCCGTAATTTCTTCCAGAAAAGATCTTTAATCTAGGCCTGTTCAGAAGTTGGATATCTGTGAAGGTTGTAAAAATGATATATTGCACTTTTTGCCAACAAGGAGAATATTTCTGTGTCAAATGAATATCATAGCGCAGCCCATTTGTGAAATGTACAGGGTGGCCAGAGGTGATTATGAAGGATTACACTGAGCTGCTCCTGATGTCCTCCATGCTCACATGACATGCACTGGTGCTGCTGCACGTGTGAATACATTCTCAGCACTAGTTTGTTTGCATATTTCTGTTGTTGTTCGAGTCAAACTCGACCAAGCTAAGAAAAACAAAAAAACTTCTGGTACCATTAAGTTCCTTACTTTAAAACATTTTTCGCTCTAACTTTCTTTCATATGTTGTATAAACACAAAGATAAATAGTCAGGGTAAGAATACATGCATGTTTGTTTGTCTTTCTATGCATGATTGGATGTGAACGCCCAAGCCCTCACCTTTGCAGGTAATGGCAGCCAAACCGGATTTTCGACTTTGGTTTTTTCACCACACGATTTGTGTTTAAGGTTTCTGATGAGGATTCTTGAGGTGCCAGTATTGATGATGTTTACATGCATTGTCAATTTAAGCAAAACACATCAGACTCGCAAATACAAATACAAACGCGAATGTATAATAAAATAAAGTACTTTATTTTCTTTCTCACAAACATTTTGTAAAATCTCAAACACATTCAGAATTCCACGTTTGTAGAGGGTGATTTGGATTATTTAACTACACAGAAAAACTGAATGCACCAGTGTCACATATGGTGTAATTTAATGAAATCTGTGTCAATAAAAAAAAAAAATCTTGCCAACCATGGCACCTGGATATATAACAGGTTTAAGTTTAATAAAACCTTGAGAGGCCCCTTGGTTGAGAGGTGAAATGTCTACAAGCAAGTCCAGGTGCCCTTAGGTCAGTTCTCTTTATGAAATGGATGGACCAAGGTGAAGATCTATTTAACATTTCTCCTCCCCCCAAAACTCAAGCATGATTGACAAACGTACCTCATAGAAAGCTTTTAAATGGCATTTGTGTACCATTACATACATGTTCCCCCTCCCCCCAAAACTCAAGCATGATTGACAAACGTACCTCATAGAAAGCTTTTAAATGGCATTTGTGTACCATTACATACATGTTTATATTGGGTAGACTCTTACTCAAGCTTACATTCAAATGCAGAAATATAATAGGTTAGCATTCCTCTTTGTCTGTTACTTACAAAATACATGAACACAATATGAATATTGCAATAAAAGACATTTAAAAATATTTTCTCATTCATAAAAAAAAAGATGTTTTGATATGACTTAGTGTGACAGGTATGATGTTAATGCGGATGGTGTACAACAAAAATAAAAATTATTAACTGTGCATTATAAATATGTATATCCAAATTTGAAAAACAGTTCAATATGTACATGATTACATCATTTTCAAAGCATTTCTCATTTAATGTTATGGTTGCCACTGCTAACTTCATTTTCCATTCCTTTGACAAAATTCTGTGAATTTAGCCATGTGGCAAAGAAAAACGTATTGCAAGCAGTCGTCTAAGGATGTATACTCACCGAGCATAGCATTTTATTCACCTGCACAATTTAGTGAGATTGAGATTCAATAAAAGAGCTGCATCAAAATTTACTATTGTAGTTTGCAGCAGTACACTATCATACTTATTTGCATCAGATGGATAAAATAATGTAAATATTTCTCAGCTGAGCATAACATGCTCACCAGCCATTGTGGCTAGTGGTTTTCCAGAGCATTTAAATTCACTACTCAACAGTTTTGTTTTTTGGTAATAGGTGTTCAGTGCTGAGCAATATTTTTCCCAATTGAAATACATTCCACAATGGGGGGGCGGGATTATTATTTTTTTCTCACTGTCTGATTGAAATACAGCCCGCCAAAGTGGCTAGTGAGTGGCAGTGTTACCCACCACTGCTAAAATTCACCCACGCTTGACAGGTTTGCAGGTATTAATGTCAAGCCCCCATTCTCAGTATGATGCATTGCACTTCTACACACCACTGCAAACTACAGCTACATTAATAAACTGTATATTAAATTTAAACCTGTGAAAAATAGTATAATTATAAAGGCATTTTTGTTACTGCTGTTTCTTAGATCTCGTGTTCCTGATGATTTAAGTGTTTGCCCTTCAAGAACAAATGTTTACATATAGACTGAAGAGACCAATTCTATGTAGACTTCTCACAGTGTGTGTTGTAAAAATTGGTATAAACAGATGTGTGGATATGACATCAAATGTTTGAGACGTGCCTGAACTTCCTATTATTGATCTGCGTAGAGTCTTTCTTCATTTTCAAAGGTAAGTGAACTTCAGATTTTGTCTTTTGCTTCTGAAATCTTTTTAAGCATATGCAAGCTGTCAGTGTAACAAGGGAGAAGAACAGACTGAGGCATGTCACTGAAAGGGCAATGAGGGCAGGTTTACATGGAAACATGTCATACCTCTCAGGTCCCTCCTGCAGTTGACCTATCTGCCAAGGTCTGTCCTCTATTTCAATATCAGCCTCTCTAGTCAGCAAACTCTGAATGTAGCTTTCATTGCTCACAGTTTCATTAACAAATAAGTTAACCATGACTGTTGAGTAAAGTGGCTCTGGCTGACCATGATCACTGACCTTTACTAGGAGGCTGTGGAGACCTCGGTTGCTGAGTTCCCTCTCTAAAGTGATGTTTCCTGTTTCTGAGTCGATGGAAAAAGACCCAGGCTCCCCTCCCTTCCTTTTAATGATACTATATGCAATCACAGCATTCATTCCTGTATCGTTATCCACAGCATACACTTCTGTTATGGATGTTCCTGGCAGGGTGTTGGGTAGAACCAACATGTAGGACTGATTGGACTGAGGGAAGAGGACAATCGGTGGATTGTCATTGACATCCAACAGCAGCACGGTCACCATGGTTACAGAGGAGAGCGCAGGTTCCCCACCATCTACGGCCTCAATCCATAGCTGGTATGTCCCCTGTTCCTCTCGGTCAAGTGAGATCTTGGCTCTTAGTGTGCCTCGGCCTGTGTCTATCATAAAAATGTCACTTCCATTGAGGATAGAAAGGGCCACCCAGCCATTTTCCCCAACATCAGCATCCGTCACTGAGAGCACCCCAATCTCCCCGTAACCTGGGAAGTTCTCTGGCACAAAAAAAGTGAAATCCTTATTGATGAAGCGTGGGCTATTGTCATTGCGGTCTTGCACAGTCACCACCACAGTAGCAATCGACTCCCTCCTTGGGGTTCCCTGGTCCACTGCTCTCACTATGAAGCGGTATGTCTCCTTCTCTTCACGGTCCAGTGACGTGGTCACACTCAGGATACCTGTCACATGATCTAAAACAAAGATCCCAGGGGCATTGCCTCCAAGAAGAAAGATGACCTCCCCTCGGGCTTCGCTGTCCTGGTCTGTGGCATGGAGCTGCGTGAGATAGGTGTTTGGTGGATTGTTCTCATCAAGAGATATTTCCACTAAAGACTGCTGAAAAACTGGCGCATTGTCATTTTCATCCAAAATCTGCACTTTGAGGAATGTCTTGATGATGAGCCTTTGATTGTTTTCAGCAACTACAATGAGCTCATACTCTTGTGTCATTTCATAGTCCAGCGGCTCTGTAGTTTCAAGCAGGTATTCATTTTTGACAAGCTGATAGGGTCCAATCCTGAAAGGACCTGTCCCCTCCAAATGGCAGTCCACCCTTTCATGGGCATCTATATTTTTGACAGTAAAAAAAGCAATAGGAGAATATTCTGGCTCAGATTCCTTAATTCTTACCACCCCATCTTTTTCCTGTGCGATGTATCTAGGTATGACTGCAGGTGGCCCCATTTGAACTTTTATCAAATGAATAGCAACTGTGGCAACAGCGGGAATACAACCAGGGCCATTTGCCAGAACAATGAGTTTGTAAAGCATGGCTGTACCAGTGTCTATTTTCCCTGCTAGTTTGATCACCCCTGTAGTTCTTTCCAAATGGAACAAGCTTCTGGTCTCCCTTGGCACACGCTCACTGTAAGTATAGTCGATCTGAGCATTAGCACCAAGGTCAGGGTCAAAAGCATGTAGACGTGCCAAATGTGTCTCTTTGGTGGAGTTCCCATGCAGAGTTACATTAAGGTGTGACTCTGTAAACTGTGGACAATTATCGTTCACATCTAAGATTACAATTTTTAAAGTGGCTGCACCAAGTAGAGAAGGGGTCCCCCCATCCTCTGCAATAATGTCTGTGATATATTCATCTTGTGTCTCTCGGTCAAGAAATTCTGTCACGATGACAAAGGGTGTCAGCTCCCCTCCTACATTTTCTTCGACATCCAGTGTGAACACGCCAAAGTCATTCACAAGCCAGTAGGTCTGCACTCCATGAAGACCCAGGTCCGGGTCAACTGCAGACTGCTCCACCGCATAGCGAGCATTAATGGGTGTGTTTTCTGGTATGGATATAAGAATCTCATCCACAGGGAACTTTGGTCTGTTATCATTGATATCCTCAATGATCATCTTTACTTTAATGAGCTGAAAATATTGCTGAGGAAGCACAAACACATCCAGTGAGAGGAAACATCCATGTCTGTTTGGGTTATAAGGGCAAAGTGTCTCTCTGTCAATCTCTGTAGCAGATGTAAAAAACTCTCCAGTGATATTATTGAGTGTCACATACTGTGCACTGAGCCTCTTTTGAGCCACACTGAATAAATAGGGGGGGTCAACTGTAAAATCCAAATTTAAGTCCACTGCAATGGCTCCTATGAAGGTTCCTGTTGGTAATCCCTCCTTTATTCTATAGATGAGTTCTTTTGCTTGGCTGAAAGTTGCAAAACAGGAAAGAGGGCCGGTGTAAAGCAAAAGGATGAAAAATCCCTGTAACACGAGATAATAATTAAACATTTGAATAAAAAAATGTACCAATCTATATTGTCAGTCATGTTCGACTGCCAAACACAATTGTATGTAAGTAGTTTCTATGCATCTAAAGTTCTGTTTACTTCTACTCAAAAGTAGATTAAAATACCACTTACCCATATTTCCCCTCTTTTGCCAAGTCTGGGGTGTTTTCTGTTGACCATATTTACAGTAAAGCCAATTACAACAGTTTCCACTTATAGCAGGAGGTTCAGCATTTTAAATAAGGAAGGCATTTTGAGCCATGCAGATCTGTGCCGAGTCCAAAGCCTACTTGCTGTCTGACTTGAAAAACTCATTCATCCCAGTGCTGGCTCAGGACACTCCCACCATATGCAAATCAGTCCCACATGCGAACCAATAAGACCTCACGGCCACTGAGACATCTGCAGTTCACAGATTACTCGTTTCACATGCTTTTAACATGCATCATCACACGCCTGCCCTTTCTGTACTCACACATCAATACAAGCTGCAGCGTGGGGTTCCTGTGGCTGGTGTATGATTAATAACAATTGAGTTTGACATGGACCAAATAAGTAAAATTCAAAACGTCCACACAAGAGATTGCTTTAATCTAGAATTTTTTGAAAACTAAACCACAAATAAAAAGGAAGGCAAATGTATGCTAATATGATGAGGATGGATTGACAGTTTTCTCACAGCAATTTTGTTCATGAAGTTAATGGCAAAAAATGATCAGAAGGCAGAGCTTGGCATCATAAGTAGTCATATGGTCTGATTCTGGATTGAGCCTTTAAATAATTCACCCCCTAATCCCCATGTGTTCTAAATGCCAGGCCAGCTGTTTGCTGGGATTGGAAACATACTGCTGAGAGAAAATGAGTGATTGAAGTCCATCGGAAAAAACGCACGCACACACACACACACACACACACACACAATCCTAATGTTGATAAACAATGAATCCTTTTCCCTTCCAACATTTTAATCTAAATACTAATCCCCAAAACATTCTTGTAAACAATGACTGTGACCCTACAGTTTGGGAACATTTTTGTAAATTGCTTTGAGGTGCAAAGGGCTTGAAACTGTCGGATGTGGGCAGCTACTAGTGGTTCCACACAGAAATCAAACATTTGTTTTCCTGTGATTTATTCTGTAGATTCGAGTTTTTTTTTTTTTTTTTTACATCATGATATACATACCCGTGCACTCACTGTAGTAGTCTTGCCACGCTGCACTATTTGCATATCTGTGTTGACCAATACTGGCCACTCATGCCAGAGTAGGATCTGCCCCACTTTCACACTGACTGAGGAGTATCTGCAACATTTCCACAATCAACATTGTCCCAGATTATCGCGCTACTAGTCATTTTAAACTGCATACTCTCCTTGAAGTCTTGGCGCCCTTTGCACAATGGTCATTGCACCGGACTATTGCTATATTAGTCATTCAAACTGCTCTAAGTGCTAGAGGACTCTGCATCTTTTTGCACAATTGTCAAAAAAAATAAAAAGAAAAAGAAATTGTACCGGCATTACCAGATAACTAGCAACCCTTTATTGCTCAGTGACTGTTTTTCTCAATGTCTTTATGTCTCAAAAGTGTTCTGTCAATTGACTGTCTGTTCTTGTACTAGACTACCGGAGACAAATTCCTTGTGTGTTTTTTGGACATACTTGGCAAATAAAGATGATTCTGATTCTAAAAAGTGCGTGAACATACCTCGAGCAAGCCTTAAACGAACGCCCTCTCCTGAGCAGCGTTGACTCTTGTTGTCGTCGCCACGGTAACGAGTGTATCCGGTCGCATTTGCGTTGACAAGATAAAGCCCAGTGATCGTAAAAAAGCGGGATACGATGGTATCGGAATACAAGATTTTATTGCAGTAGTCTGACATAGTGCAATCGTGAAAGAGCAAATTTGTCTTGTTGGCTGATCCGGGCATTACGTGTTGTCTGTCCCACACTGCCGACATGTTTTTTTTTTTTTGTAATAACTTTATTGGCCTGGCTAAAGGCTAGGCAAGGCTAAAAAAAAACTGGCTTTTGGATTCAAATATACTGTGCACAATGGCGACGTGGAGTAAATGTCTTTTGCAGAACCGTTCAATGACGTCATTAATCGGATCGGTGAATTATGACATTAAAGCCGATCAACATAAAATGCTAAATATCGGCCGATACCGATAAGGTCGATCAGATCGGTATAAAGTCTACACAACACTGACTAAACCAGACTGTAATGAACAGAAAGCCCAGAGCGCGCACGGACAGCCCGCCGTGTAACTATTTGTGTAATCGCTCACAAAGCTAGTTGCTAATGCTAACGAAAACAAGCATACGTGTAGTCAAGCCGCGCCATTCCCACAATGCAGTGTATTTTTTATGAATTCCAATAATTAACGTGCCGGCATGGTGACCGACTGGTTAGCACATCTGCCTCACAGTTCTGGGGAACGGGGTTCAAATTCCAGCCCCGCCTGTGTGGGTTTTCTCCTTCCGGGCACTCCCGTTTCCTCCCAGATCCCAAAAACATGCATGGTAGGTTGATTGAAGACTCTAAATTGCCCGTAGGTGTGAATGTGAGTGTGAATGGTTGTTTGTTTCTATGTGCCCTGTGATTGGCTGGCGACCGGTTCAGGGTGTAACCCGCCTCCCGCCCAAAGGTAGCTGGGATAGGCTCCAGCAGCCCACGACCCTAGTGAGGATAACCGGTAAAGAAAATGGATGGATGGATAATTAACATCCTTATTGTTACGTTAAATGTTGTTGTTGTTTCTATGTATGTGGTTCTTGGAAAGTATACACTTATTTAGCTGTCACATTTATTGTTGATATATGTTGTACTGTACTTTTTATTTATTTATTTATTTATTTTAAATAAATAAAACTATTACTTTAGGTAGCATGTGAAAGAGTGACATTTTGATCAATTCTAGTGATGGGCACAGCAGTTCTTTTGAGTGTACTGGATCATTATAATTAATTCTTTCAAAAGATTTGTTTACCGAATCCTTCAGTTCTTTTTCACAAAATCATTCAAGTGCTCTCTCATTCTGTTAATGATCCATCCCTGAGGTTCACGTTCAGTTCTTCAGTACACCAGTACATTCAGTTCAATTAAGTCCCTCCCCCACCTGCACGGTGCTGCCTGACGCTGGCTGCTCATTGGTCATTCGTCGAAGTGAGTGACAACGCTGGCGAATCGCAAATCTCATGGCAGTACGTTTAATTAAGTCCCACCCCGGCCTGTATGCACAGCACTACTGTAATCCCTCATTTTTACCGTAAACTGCATTGCATCATGGGAAGAAGGATAGAAAAGTGAGTGAAAAATATATTGATAGCCATCATTGTTTTCTTCCCTGCAAAGAAACTTTTTCCTGCCAGCGAGCAAGTTGGATAACTTAAACTCAACGGCTGCCACCTGAACTTGCCAGTTGGGTGTCTGGAATTGATGTTAGTCACATTTTTTATTTTTTTTACCTAATGTCGTGTGGAAATGACATTTTGTGTTATATCCATTTAGGGGCTGAACAAATGTCTGAAAACCGGCGTTAAACGCCTGTGATAAGGTTTGGTCCCCAGCGAGAGAGACACGTTAGGTGCTATCTGAGAGTTGTTTTTGTTATTTTTTGTTTTGTTTTTCGCCCGACTTCATTTTCTTTTTCTTTTGACTTGTCCCACTAGGGGTCGCCACAGCATGTCATCCTTTTCCATGTAATCCTATCTCCTGGACCCTCCTGTCTAACACCAACTGCCCTCATGTCTTCCCTCACTACATCTATCAACCTACTCTTTGGTCTTCCTCTAGCTCGCTTGCCTGGCAGCACCATCCTCATCATCCTTCTACCAAAATACTCACTATCTCTCCTCTGGGCGTGTCCAAACCATCGAAGTCTGCTCTCTCTAACTTTGTCTCCAAAACATCTAACCATGGCTGTCCCTCTGATGAGCTCATTTCTAATCCTATCCAACCTGCTCACTCCTAGAGAGAACCTCAACATCTTCGTTTCCGCCACCTCCAGCTCTGCTTTCTGTTGTCTCTTCAGTGCCACTGTCTCTAATCCGTAGGTCATGGCTGGCCTCACCACTGTCTTATAAACTTTGCCCTTCATCCTAGCAGAGATTCTTCTGTCACATTCACTCACCTGGCACCTTCCTCCACCCGTTCCAACCTGCTTGGACCCGTTCCTTCACTTCCTTACCCCACTCACCATTGCTCTGGACTGTTGACCCCAAGTATTTGAAGTCGTCCACACTCGCTATCTCTTCTGTAGCCTGTAGCCTCACTCTTCCCCCTCCAGCCCTCTCATTCATGCACATACAGTATATTCTGTCTTACTTCGACTAATCTTCATTCCTCTCCCTTCCACTGCATACCTTCACCTTTCTAATGGTTTCGCCACCTGCTCCCTGCTTTCACTGCAGATCAAAATGTCATCTGCAAAAATCATGTTTTTTCGTCTGACAATAAACGTGAAATAAACGGATTAACGTCTATGCTGCTTTACAACTGTGTCTTAGAACGTGTATGGTTCCGGAGTGAGAGAGGCATACTCAACGTGCTATCAGTCATTTTTTGTTACTTTTTTGCATCGTGTTTTTTGCCCTATAATAAACGAACTAATGTCTCGGTGTGTTACATTACTGACAATTATTTTAAGTCATGTGACTTCATACATGCAAATCAGTGGCCTTTTGGCGAAATTCGGCGTTTGAACTCAAAATAGGCGATTTACGTGAATCGTATAGATCCGATGACTTTATCTTTGGAGGCGGAGGTCGCCGTCACTGAATAAGTCACAGGAGTTGACGAGACCAGAAAAAACACTTCCGGCGCTTCTGCTGCTAAGAAGTAACAGTGCTTTTACTCAGTTACAATGATCCAAATGCCGCTCGCTACTATTATTTATCAATTATTGCTTATTTATCAACTATTTCGTCCACGAGACTATGACTTCGACTTCTGCATTCCGAATTTAGGCGCTAGTGATGTTTAAGTCTAGTTCACCAATCAAACGACACAAGAAAGTCACATGACCTCACACAACATTTTCTATTGGGCTTCCGGGGCATAGGTATTAACACTAGATATCCCAGCCCGGCTAATTGTCGTGCCTACCTAGCGACCATTTTGCGGTTAGCGATGTTAGGGATTATGTCAAAACACAGAATGAACTAACTTCAAATTCAGAAATGGCCAATAGAAACAGAAAAATATTGTACTTAATATTTTCCTGGAGGATGCATTTGGGATTAGTCTTTGAAGTTGTTAATCGTGAAAAATAAAGTGAAACAGACAATTATTTTAGTGAATAATTTTCCAGAATGAGTGCTTAAAGAGGAGGATGCTATTCATGTGACACATCTTGAAGCAGGCATCATGTGCAGGTGGAGATGGGCCTTGCTCAAGTTGGAGGCCAAAACAAAAAAGCAAAGTAATGAGGCAAATTTAATTATAATCTTACATTTGTACATCAAATGTACAAGGGCGGTGTAAATAAATGTTTTTCTCCGTGAAGATAATGTGTTCATTTTGCCGTATTGTACTCTTCAGAGTCTTTCAGATTGCTTAATTTATGTTAAATTAATCGCCCCTCCTGGAAGCCGTCACCTGATCGTGGTGGAGGGGTTTGTGTGTCCCAATGATCTTAGGAGCTAAGTTGTCTGGGGCTTCACGCCCCTGGTAGGGTCACCCATGGCAAACAGGTCCTAGGTGAGGGACCAGACAAAGCACGGCTAAAATACCCTAAATGAGGAAAACTATAAATGGATCTAGGTTTCCCTTGCCCGGACGCGGGTCCCCGGGTCACCCCTGTGGAGCCAGGCCTGGAGGTAGGGCTCGAAGGCGAGCGCCTGGTGGCTGGGCACCCGAAAGGCTAACCCTTCCCATGGGCTCACCACCTGTGGGAGGGGCCATTGGGGTTGGGTGCAGTGCGAGCTGGGCAGTGGCCGAAGGCAGGGACCTTGGCGATCCGATCCCCGGCTACAAAAGCTGGTTCTAGGGACGTGGAATGTCACCTGTCTGGCTGGGGAAGGAGCCCGAGCTGGTGTGCGAGTTCGAGAAGTTCCGACTAGATATAGTCGGACTCACCTCCACACACAGCTTGGGCTCTGGTACCAGTCCTCTCGGGAGGGGTTGGACTCTCTTCCACTCTGGAGTTGCCCACGGTGGGAGGCGCCGAGCAGGTGTGGGTATACCCTCTCATCCACCGGGGTGAACCCCAACGTACAGGCACCGAGCCGGGGGGAATAGGTAGCCTCCCTCGGCCTTCGGGTGGGGGGACGGGTCCTGACTGCTATTTGTGCCTATGCACCAAACAGCAGTTTAGAGTACCCACCCTTTTTGTCGAGAAGTTCTGACTAGATATAGTCGGACTCGCCTCCACGCACAGCTTTGGCTCTGGTACCAGTCCTCTCGGGAGGGGTTGGACTCTCTTCCACTCTGGAGTTGCCCACGGTGAGAGGCGCCGAGCAGGTGTGGGCATACTTATGGCTCCCCGGCTCGGCGCCTGTACATTCGGGTTCACCCCGGTGGACGAGAGGGTAGCCTCCCTCCGCCTTCGGGTGAGGGGATGGGTCCTGACTGTTATTTGTGCCTATGCACCAAACAGCAGCTCAGAGTACCCACCCTTTTTGGAGTCCTTGGAGGGGGTGCTGGAGAGCGCTCCCGCTGGGGACTCCATCGTTCTGCTGGGGGACTTCAATGCTCACATGGGCAATGACAGTGAGACCTGAAAGGGCGTGATTGGGGGGAACGCCCCCCCGATCAGAACCCGTGCGGTGTTCTGTTATTGGACTTCTGTGCTCATCACGGATTGTCCATAATGGACACCATGTTCAAGCATAAGGGTGTCCACACGTGCACTTTGCACCGGGACACCCTAGGTCGCAGCTCGATGATTGACTTTGTGGTCATGTCATCTGACTTGCGGCCACATGTCTTGGACACTTGGTTGAAGAGAAGGGCGGAGCTGTCAATTGATCACCACCTGGTGGTGAGTTGGCTCCGATGGTGGGGGAAAATGCCGGTCTGACATGGCAGGCCCAAACGTATTGTGAGGGTCTGCTGGAAACGTCTGGCAGAATCCCCTGTCAGAAGGAGTTTCAACTCCCACCTCCGACAGAACTTTGCTCATTTTCCGAGGGAGGCGGGGGACATCGAGTCAGAGTGGAACCCCGGAGCTCAGAACTGTGAGGCAGATGCTTTAAGCCATCAAAATCAATTCACAGGAAAAATCTTAGTCGGTTTACAGTTCAACTGGTGCACTGGGGTTGACCAGTGCAGTACACATGGACATGATTAATAACTATTGAGCTGATCATAAGCATTTTGTGGGTGGTCCAGTATTTTCGTATCTATATTTCTGTTACTGCTTCACCTGGCTTTTAAACCTGGCTCACACAATGAATTACTTCACATAACCATGATTTCCAGACTAATCCGCTATATGCGGAACATCACTTGACCAAACCCGGAAAACAGGGTTGCGGACAGAGCCTAGAACTGAATGTGGGGACTTTGAATGTTGGGACTATGACAGGAAAATCTCAGGAGTTGGTTGACATGATGATTAGGAGAAAGGTTGATATATTGTGCGTCCAGGAGACCAGGTGGAAAGGCAGTAAGGCTAGAAGTTTAGGGGCAGGGTTTAAATAATTTTACCATGGTGTAGATGGGAAGAGGCGGCACGGTGGAGGACTGGTTAGAGCGTCAGCCTCACAGTTCTGAGGACCCGGGTTCAATCCCTGGCCCCGCCTGTGTGGAGTTTGCATGTTCTCCTCGTGGCCGCGTGGGTTTTTTCCGGGCACTCCGGTTTCCTCCCACATCCCCAAAACATGCATTAATTGGAGACTCTAAATTGCCCGTAGGCATGACTGTGAGTGCGAATGGTTGTTTGTTTCTATGTGCCCTCCGATTGGCTGGCAACCAGTTCAGGGTGTACCCCGTCTCTTGCCCGATGACAGCTGGGATAGGCTCCAGCACGCCCGCGACCCTAGTGAGGAGAAGCGGCTCAGAAAATGGATGGATAGATGGGAAGAGAAATGGAGTTGGGGTTATTTTAAAAGAAAAGTTGGCTAAGAATGTCTTGGAGGTGAAAAGAGTATCAGATCGAGTGATGAGGCTGAAACTTGAAATTGAGGGTGTTATGTATAATGTGATTAGTGGCTATGCGGTGAGGTGAAAGAGAAATTCTGGAAGGAGCTCGACGAAGTAGTTCTGAGCATCTGAGACAGAAAGACATTCGTTATTGGTGCAGATTGTAATGGACATGTTGGTGACGGAAATATGGGTGATGAAGAAGTGATGGGTAAGTATGGCATCCAGCAAAGGAACTTGGTGGGACAGATGGTGGTAAAAAAGGATGCAAATGGCTGTATCGAACACTTTTTTCCAGAAGATGCAGGAACATAGGGTGACCTACAAGAGCGGAGGTAGAAGCACGCAGGTGGATTACATCTTGTGCAGACGATGTAATCTGAAGGAGGTTACCGACTGTAAGGTTGTGGTAGGGGAGAGTGTGGCTTGACAGCATAGGATGGTGGTGTGTAAGATGACTCTGGTGTTGGGGAGAAAGATTAGGAAGACAAAGGCAGAGCAGAGAACAATGTGGTGGAAGCTGAGACAGGACGATTGTTGTGCAGCTTTTCGGGAAGAGGTGAGACAGGCTCTCGGTGGACAGGAGGAGCTTCCAGAAGTCTGGACCACTGCAGCCAAGATGATCAGAGAGGCAGGCAGGAGAGTACTTGGTGTATCTTCTGGCAGGAAAGGAGAGAACGAGACTTGGTGGTGGAACCTCACAGTACAGGAAATCATACAAGGAAAAAGGTTAGCTAAGAAGAAGTGGGACACTGAGAGGACCGAGGATAGGTGAAAGGAAAACATTGAGATGCGACACAGGGGAAAGGTAGAGGTGGCAAAGGCCAAACAAGAGGCATATGTTGACATGTATGGTTGGACACTAAAGAAGGAGAAAAAGATCTATACAGGCTGTTCAGGCAGAGGGATAGAGATGGGAAGGATGTGCAGCAGGTTAGGGTGATTAAGGATAGAGATGGAAATATGTTGCCAGCAGTGTGCTAGCTTGATGGAAAGAATACTTTGAGGAGTTGATGAATGAGGAAAATGAGAGAGAAGGGAGAGTAGAAGAGGCATGTGTGGTGGACCACAAGTGGCAATGATTAGTAAGGGGGAAGTTAGAAAGGCATTAAAGAGGATGAAAAATGGAAAGGCAGTTGGTCCTGATGACATTCCTGTGGGGGTATGGAAGCATCTAGGAGAGCTGTATGTGGAGTTTTTGACCAGCTTGTTCAATAGAATTCTAGCACGTGAGAAGATGCCTGATGAATGGAGGAAAAGTGGGCTGGTGCCCATTTTTAAGAACAAGGGTGATGTGCAGAGCTGTGGGAACTATAGAGGAATAAAGTTGATGAGCCACACAATGAAGTTATGGGAAAGAGTAGTGGAGGCTAGACTCAGGACAGAAGTGAGTATTTGCGAGCAACAGTATGGTTTCATGCCTAGAAAGAGTACCACAGATGCATTATTTGCCTTGAGGATGTTGATGGAAAAGTACAGAGAAGGTCAGAAGGAGCTACATTGTGTCTTTGTAGATCTAGAGAAAGCCTATGACTGTGGTACTGCATGCGGAAGTCTGGAGTGACAGAGAAATATGTTAGAAAAATACAGGACATGTACGAGGGCGCGGCACGGTGGCCGACTGGTTAGAGCGTCAGCCTCACAGTTCTGAAGACCCGGGTTCAATCCCCGGTCCCGCCTGTGTGGAGTTTGCATCTTCTCCCCGTGCCTGTGTGGGTTTTCTCCGGGCACTCCGGTTTCCTCCCACATCCCAAAAACAGGCATTAATTGGAGACTCTAAATTGCCCGTAGCTGTGAATGTGAGTGCGAATGGTTGTTTGTTTGTATGTGTCCTACGATTGGGTGGCAACCAGTTCAGGGTGTACCCCGCCTCCTGCGCGATGACAGCTGGGATAGGCTCCAGCACGCCCGCGACTCTAGTGAGGAGAACCGGCTCAGAAAATGGATGGATGGATGGATGTACGAGGGCAGCAGAACAGCAGTGAGGTGTGCTGTAGGTGTGACAGACAAATTTAAGGTGGAGGTGGGACTCCATCAGGGCTCAGCCCTGAGCCCCTTCCTGTTTGCAGTGGTGATGGATAGGCTAAAAGATGAGGGTAGACTGGAATCCCCGTGGACCATGATGTTTGCAGATGACATTGTGATCTGCAGTGAAAGCAGGGAGCAGGTGGAGGAAGAATTAGAAAGATGGAGGCATGCACTGGAAAGCAGAGGAATGAAGATTAGCCGAAGTAAGACAGAATATATGTGCATGAATGAGAGGGGTGGTGGGGGAAGAGTGAGGCTACAGGCAGAAGAGATAGCAAGGGTGGAGGACTATAAATACTTGGGGTCAACTGTCCAGAGCAATGGTGAGTGTGGTCAGGAAGTGAAGAAACGGGTCCAAGCAGGTTGGAAAGGTTGGAGGAAGGTGTTATGTGACAGAAGAGTCTCTGCTATGATGAAGGGCAAATTTTATAAAACAGTGGTGAGGCCAGCCATGATGTACGGATTAGAGACAGTGGGACTGAAGAGACACCAGGAAGCAGAGCTGGAGGTGGCGGAAATGAAGATGTTGAGGTTCGCTCTCGGAGTGACCAGGTTGGAAAAAAATTAGAAATGAGCTCATCAGAGGGACAGCCAAGGTTCGATGTTTTGGAGACAAAGTTAGAGAGAGCAGACTTCGATAGTTTGGAGAAATAGTGAGTATATTGGTAGAAGGATGATGAGGATGGAGCTGCCAGGCAAGAGAGCTAGAGGAAGACTAAAGAGAAGGTTGATGGATGTCGTGAGGGAAGACAAGAGGGCAGTTGGTGTTCGAGAGGAGGATGCAGGAGATAGGCTTACATGGAACAGGATGACGCGCTGTGGCGACCCCTAAAGGGATAAGCCGAAAGGAAAAGAAGAAAGAAAGATGATATATATAACCACAAATAAAGCCGGAAAATCGTGTATTGTCATCTTTGGGGGCTCTGTGGGGAAATCTTGTTCAACAAAATACATTGTAGACGTTTAAAGTTCCTACGGTTGCTTTGTCGCGGTCTCCTGCTATAGGGTTCTGCCATTTATCCGTGCCGGAAGGAAGTGGTTTGACCTCTTTTGCCAAATGCAGAAGTTGGTTGTCCATACAGTATACCAGATTTACCACTGTGTTTCTACTCGGGATGGACAACTACCGTACCAGGTATCGGTATCGGGCTGATACCAGCCTTATTTCAAGGTATCAGGTACTTGCAAAGGCTGCCTATGCCAGCCACCAATACTTAAGGCAAAGAAAATCAGACATCGCTTAAATCCTCCTCATCAGTAGTTGCCGCTACACTGCAGGAGATTGGCACAGTGGCGATTCATCATGTACATCAGAAAGAAAGAAAGGTCTTTGTTTATAATCATCTCTCATTGTGTTCATTGAAATTGTATGTATCAAAAGTAATAGTTGTATCGGTACTTGGGATCGGTATCAGTGAGTACTCAAGACTAAATACTCATACTGGTATCGGTTTGAAAAAAAAAAAAGTGGTATCAAACATCCATTGTTTACATACAAAATGATAACATCAACCCCCAAAATTTGGATGTATGAGATAGCACTTTTGGCTGGCAAATGTAGTCGATCTCAGTAGTTTTCAAACTATCACGAGAAGTAATTGAAGTGACATACTTTTCAATCAAATTCTTTTTTTTTAAATACATTTCTATTGTTACTTTTCTATCCATCCATCCATTTTCTGAGCCGCTTCTCCTCACTAGGGTCGCGGGCATGCTGGAGCCTATCTCAGCTGTCATTGGGCAGGAGGCGGGGTACACCCTGAACTGGTTGCCAGCCAATCGCAGGGCACATACAAACAAACAACCATTCGCACTCACATTCACACCTACGGGCAATTCAGAGTGTTCAATTAACGTGCATGTTTTTGGGATGTGGGAGGAAACCGGAGTGTCCGGAGAAAACCCACGCAGGCACGGGGAGAACATGCAAACTCCACACAGGCGGGGCCAGGGATAGAACCCGGGTCCTCAGAACTGTGAGGCTGACGCTCTAACCAGTCGGCCACCGTGCCGCCGTTACTTTTCTAATTTGTCATATTTTTTTTTCCAGGCCCAATGACTGACACAAGTCAGCGCAGAGAATGAGTTGTCGTGTGAGGGAATTTATTTTGTTGATGGGCTAGATGTGCTGTTCTACTATAGCTTTAATCTTCAGTATCAGCAAGGTGCACCTTGCATAGCAAGAATTATCAGAATCAGAATCAGAATCATCTTTATTTGCCAAGTATGTCCAAAACACACAAGGAATTTGTCTCCGGTAGTTGGAGCCGCTCTAGTACAACAGACAGTCAATTTACAGAACACTTTGGAGACATAAAGACATTGACAAAAAACAACAACAAACAACAATTGTGCAAAAAGATGCAGAGTCCTCAGTTCGAATGGCTAATATCGCAATAGTCCGGTGCAATGACTTCAAGGAGTGTATGCGGTTTAAAGTGACGAGTACTGCGATAATCTGGGACAATGGTTGTGCAAATGTTACAGATACTCCTCAATCAGTGTGCAAATGGAGCAGATGCTACTCTGGCATGAGTGGCCACTATATGCAAATAGTGCAGCACGGCGAGACAACTACAGTGAGTGCACGAGTAATACATAATACAGAAATGTGACAACGAACTCAAGTCAAAAAATTGCCAGCTTGTTGTAATGGAATTGTAAGTTAGCTGTTCAAGAAGTTGATTGCAAGAGGGAAGAAGCTGTTGGAATGTCTACTAGTTCTAGTTTGCATTGATCGGTAGCGCCTACCTGAGGGAAGGAGCTGGAAGAGCTGGTGACCAGGGTGGGGAGGGTCCGAGAGGATTTTGCACGCCCTTGTCTTAGTTCTGGCAGCGTGCAAGTCCTCAAGGGTGGGTAGGGGGGTACCGACAATCCTTTCAGCAGTTTTGATTGTCCGTTGCAGTCGGAGTTTGTCCTTTTTTGTAGCAGCACCAAACCAGACTGTGATGGAAGAACACAGGACTGATTCGATGACCGCTGTGTAGAACTGTCTCAGCAGCTCCGGTGGCAGGCCATGCTTTCTCAGAAGCCGCAGGAAGTACATCCTCTGCTGGGCCTTTTTGAGGACGGAGTTGATGTTGGTCGCCCACTTCAGGTCCTGGGAGATTGTAATTCCCAGGAACTTGAAGGTCTCGACGGTTGACACAAGGCAGCTGGACAGTGTGAGGGGCAGCTGTGGCGAAGGATGCCTCCTGAAGTCCACGATCATCTCTACAGTCTTGAGCGTGTTCAGCTCCAGGTTGTGTCGTCCGCACCACAGCTCCAGCCGCTCCGCTTCCTGTCGATATGCAGACTCGTCACCGTCCTTGATGAGGCCGATGACAGTGGTGTCATCTGCAAACTTCAGGAATTTGACAGTCGGGTTCGCTGAGGTGCAGTCGTTCGTGTAGAGAGAGAAGAGCAGCGGAGAGAGGACACAACCTTGGGGCGCCCCAGTGCTGATGCTGCGTGTGGATGAGGTGGCCTCCCCCAGCCTGACCTGCTGTGTCCTGCCCGTCAGAAAGCTGTAAATCCACTGGCAGATGGCAGGTGAGACGCTGAGCTGGAGAAGCTTGGATGAAAGGAGTTCAGGGATGATGGTGTTGAACGCTGAGCTGAAGTCCACGAACAGGATCCTCGCGTAGGTCCCTGCACTGTCGAGGTGTTCTAGGATGAAGTGCAGTCCCATGTTGACTGCATCATCCGCAGATCTGTTCGCTTGGTAGGCAAACTGCAGGGGGTCCAGCAGGGGACCTGTGACACTCTTGAGGTGGTCCAGCACAAGACGTTCAAAGGACTTCATGACCACAGATGTCAAAGCGACAGGCCTGTAGTCATTCAGACCCGAGATTGCAGGTTTCTTGGGGACTGGGATGATGGTGGAGCGTTTGAAGCAGGATGGAACTTCGCACATTTCCAGTGATCTGTTGAAGATCTGAGTGAAGACTGGCGCGAGCTGGTCCGCGCAGACTTTGAGGCAGGATGGAGACACGTGGTCCGGGCCTGCCGCTTTGTTAATCTTTTGTTGTTTGAAGATGCGTCTCACATCCTGTTCATGGATGGTTAACGCAGAGGTCAGAGGTGTGATTGTGGTCGCGGGTGCGGCCGGGTTGGTGTGTGGTGTGAAACTGTCCTTTTCAAATCTGCAGTAGAAGGTATTCAAGTCGTTGGCTAGTGTGCTATTGTTCTCAGCTTGGGGGGATCGTCGCTTGTAATTAGTCAGCGACTGGAATGCATGCCAGACTGATTTAGAGTCGTTTGCGCTAAACTGTTTTTCCAACTTTGCTGTATAGATCCTCTTTGCAATGTTAATTTCTTTGGTCAGCTGGTTTCTAGCTCGATTATACAGGGCCCTGTCCCCGCTCTGATATGCGTCCTCCTTAGCTTGGCGAAGCTGCTTAAGTTTAGCAGTGAACCACGGCTTATTGTTGTTGAATGTGCGAAATGATTTTGTTGGAACACAGACCTCTTCACAGAAACTGATATAGGATGTGACAGTGTCCGTATATTCATCCAGGCTGCCAGCTGAATTTTCAAAGACACTCCAGTCTGTGCAGTCTAAGCAGCTTTGAAGTTCCATCTTGGCTTCATTTGTCCACTTTTTGACTGTTTTCACTGTAGGCTTCGCACATTTAAGTTCTTGCCTGTACGTCGGTATTAAGTGAATTAAGCAGTGATCAGACGAGCCCAAGGCTGCACGAGGTATAGCACGGTATGCGTTTTTTACCGTGGTGTAGCAGTGGTCTAAAGTATTATTTTCCCTGGTAGGACAGTCGATGTGCTGCTTGTATTTAGGGAGTTCGTGGTTGAGTTTAGCTTTGTTAAAGTCCCCGAGAATAATGAGGGGTGAGTCGGGGTGTTTTTTTTCAATTTCGTTGACTTGATCGGCGAACGTTAGCAATGCGGCGTTCGTGTTAGCTTGAGGCGGAATATAGACGCCAGCGAGAATGAATGATGCAAACTCACGTGGGGAGTAGAATGGTTTACAGTTTACGAATAGCGACTCCAAATGCGGGCTGCAGTGTGTGCTGAGCACCGTGACGTCCGTACACCATTTTTCGTTGATATAGAGGCATATCCCGCCGCCCTTTGTTTTCCCCGATGATTCCATGTCGCGGTCCGCTCGATGAATATGGAAACCGGGAAGCATAACAGCGCCATCGGGTACAGCGTTGCAAAGCCAGGTCTCCGTGAAGCACATGGCCGCGGAACGTCCGAAGTCTTCACTGGTCTTTGTGAGAAGATGAAGCTTGTCCATTTGTTCGGTAGGGACTGTAGATTTGCGAGGTGAATCGATGGGAGAGGCATTCGGAAACCTCTCTTACGGAGCTTGACCTGTCTTCACTGGTCTTTAACAGAAGATGAAGCTCGTCCATTTTGTTGGGTAGGGAGCGTACATTCGCGAGGTGGATCGACGGGAACGCCAATCTGTGTCCTCTCTTGCGGAGTTTCACCTGAATGCCTGCTCGCTTCCCTCTGTGGCGACGCTTCCGTCTCCATGCGCCGAAAACCGCGGACGCCGCTCCGGTGAGTAACTCGGGGAAAAAACTGAGCGGATATTCGAAAGTTGGTGACAGAAAGTCCGGAGTAGACTCCTTGATGGTTAGCAGGTCTCCCCTTGTGTAAGTGAGTCGTGTAAGGTCTCCAAAGACGGACGAAAAACACAAAAAACACAAAAACAAAGACAATACTAGAGAGCGCGTTACCGAGGCGACCACACTGGTAGGCGCCATTCCATAATTGCTCGCCTGTATATTCAGAATGGAACAAATGCTTCTCCCGACAGATTGCATTAGTGGAAGATGGGGTTGGGCTATGGCTATTTTGAAATTTAACCTGTACACAACAACGTATGTCGTGTTAACTATCCATGCCTCTTCTCCTCACAAGGGTTTTGGGCGTGCTGGAGCCTATCCCAGCTGACTCTGGGCGAGAGGCAGGGTACACCCTGAACTGGTCGCCAGCCAATCTCAGGGCACATAGAAACAGACGACCTTTTCCACTCAGGTAATTTAGAGTTTATTTTCAATTAACCTACCATGCATGCTTTTTGGAATGTGGAAGGAAACAGGAGTACCCGGAGAAAACCCATGCAGGCACTTAAGTGAACTGAGTTATTCGTTCAGTGAACTGGTGTACTGAGGAACTGAAGAGCTGAAGAATGATTTGTTCAGGGGAGGGACTTAAGTGAACTGAGTGATTCGTTCAGTGAACTGGTGTACTGAGGAACTGGAGAACTGAAGAGAGATTTGTTCAGGGGAGGGACTTAAGTGAAATGAGTGATTCATTCAGTGAACTGGTGTACTGAGGAACTGAAGAGTGATTCGTTCGTTGAACATATCGTTCGTGATCCGTTACACACGAGTGATTTTGATAAGTTTGTGACCTGCTAAGGAGCAATGTACTAGTACAATGAGTGATTCGTTTGCGCAAGGAACGACGTACTATGCAGTGAACGTCCTCATGAGTGACCGCAAGTCCTGACCTCCTCGTGGGGATAGCTTTCACTAGCAGCTTCAAGCTAAAGGCAAAATTTTGAGTCAGTCCAGCACATGAAAACAAGCACACATATTTAAAATAAATGTAAATTAATAATAAATGTATATATGTACACATACATATCATTCCCTCTGTGTCGCTAATGCGATCATCAAAACTTTGTATTTAATAATAATACAATAGACTTATATAGCGCTTCTCAAGAAACTCAAAGACGCTTTCCACTAACCAGATGACAATAACAGTAAGGTGTGTGAGCAGAAAGCCTGACTGGCGGGGGCTGGTGTCAGCGATGCTGTCCACCGCGGTGGAATGCAGAAAAGTCACGCCGGCTGGCGAGAGTCTAGCTGGACGTCAGGGGACGCGGAAGGATGGTCGGTAGCGGAACTTGCTGCACGCATGTTCACGACTCACAACCAAAGCCGGATGTTCAAGAGCTTGCTGAGAGAGAGATAGGTAGGTGATAATCAAGCCGAGGATTCAAGCGGCCGAAATGAGTTTGCGCCGCAGGGGGTCCGGACTCTCCCTTAGAGATAGGGTGAGAAGCTCGGTCATCCAGGATGATCTCAGAGTAGAGCCGCTGCTCCTTCACATCGAGAGGAGCCAGATGAGGTGGCTGGAGCATCTGATTCGGATGCCTCCCGGACGCCTCCCTGGTGAGGTGTTCCGGGCACGTCCCACCGGGAGGAGACCCCGGGGACGACTCAGGACAGGCTGGAGAGACTACGTCTTTCGGCTGGCGTGGGAACGCCTCGGGATCCCCCCGGAAGAGCTGGATGAAGTGGCTGGGGAGAGGGAAGTCTGGGTGTCCCTGCTAAAACTACTGCCCCCGCGACCCGACCCCGGATAAGCGGTAGAAAATGGATGGATGGATGGATAATCAAGCCGAACGTTTTTAAAAAAATCTCCCCGCTTTTCCTAGTTTACAATACATGACAACAACAACCCATAGTCCTTCGGTGAATGTGTTGAGTGAACGTGAACCTCAGGGATGGATCATTAACTGAATGATTTTTGAATGACTTTGTGAAGAAGAACTGAATGATTCAGTGATTGAATCCTTTGACCGAATCTTTTTAATGAACTAATTCAAATGATTCAGTACACTCAAAAGAACTGCCGTGCCCATCACTAGAAGGCATGAGCTTTTTAACTTGGAACTATATTGAAACTACCAACATTTGTCTCAACTCAAAAATACCGTTTTTTTAATTAATTGTATCTGTTGCAGCTATACATGCCTCATTTTTTGCTGTGCATACTTACAGGCTAGAACCATATGAAACAAAAACAGTACCTTTTAAAAATAATAATAAAATAAATGCATCTGTACCACGTGACTGACTGGCGACCAGTCTAGGGTATAGTCCGCATTTCTCCCGAAGTCAGCTGGAATAGGCTCCAGCTCCCTGTGACCCTGAACAGAATTAGTGTTATAGAAAATGGATGGATGGATCAATGCTTCTGATAAATCACTCATCTTCTGTGGTGCATTCTTAGCAGTAGAGTATAAATTGAAAAGAAATAGCTCCCTCAATTTATTTTGAAACATTCAACCAAATACAGTCCTGTACAGTCCTGTATTTGGGGGTCACTGATGGTGTGTTTTCTATTCTTGGCAGAATTTAAAACAAACCCACCCAATCCCTGACATGAAAACAATTTAAGAAACACTGTTCTATGGGTGGCGGCCACGGTGGCCGACTCAGTTCTGAGTTCCGGGGTTCAATCCCCAGCCCCGCCTGTCTGGAGTTTGCATGTTCTCCCCATGCCTGTGTGGGTTTTCTCCAGGCACTCCGGTTTCCTCCCACATCCCAAAAACATGCATGGTAGGTTAATTGACAACTCTTAATTGGCCGGAGGTGTGAATGTGAGTGCGAATGGTTGTTTGTTTGTATGTGCCCTGCGATTGGCTGGCAACCAGTTCAGGGTGTACCCCGCCTCCTGCCCGATGATAGCTGGGATAGGCTCCAGCACGCCCGCGACCCTAGTGAGGAGAAGCGGCTCAGAAAATGGATGGATGGATGTTCTATGGGTTACAATTCTAATTCTTTTTAAAAATTATCAAATGAAAAAAATATTCTTTCTGGTGCTGCTATTCTTGACCCATTTTCTGATGTGCAGTTTGAACTGCTTTTTGTGTTTGCACTATAAAGTTTGTGGTATGTGTGCTTCCTTTTTTTTGTCTGCTTCCACTTCACATTTAGTTCATAGGATTTCTCTGTTTACATACAAATTCATTTTCACATGCTGGGAGTTACACAATACAATACTATTAAAAAATGGGAACTACTGGGTTAAAAAAAAGGTTTTAATCCAGCCAAGAGGCTTTTTTACTTATTTGCATCATTTGATTCTGTGTGAGATGAGGCTGGGTAATCTCTCCACAGATTTCCGAACAGATGTCTTATCAACGATGGTCTCCTTTTTTAATCAAAGTGCTGCTAAGCTAGCTTGAAAGCTGTGACACAGCTTCGTGGCTGGTAAAATGGATATGCCCACAGCACAGATATTAGCTCTATATGGCTAAACAGCAGTGTCAAAGCTGTTGGGTAAGAATTCTTTTAACAAATTGAAAGTTGGAGGAACCCATTTTTTAAAGATAATTAGATGGGTCATTTTTGGCTATTGGCAACTTTTCACTATGATAGCTATTGGGGGAAAAAACTAATAATTGAAGTTTTTAACTGTATATCAGATAGATAACATGTTTTAACCTTCAGGAACTTGTATTATTAGAGCTCAAGCGCCTAAAAATAATAATTAGGGCTGGATTGTTCAGACATGGATTTTGAGAGCCTTCCCCCC